>NC_045966.1:22117364-22315830 GCF_010909765.2 Amblyraja radiata
TTTGAGAATAAAGCTGCGAAAATATCATTCAGATTAAAAAAAACAGCACTATAGGAAAATGACTACACAACCAACACAATTTACAACTTTAGCGGAGGGAAAATCATTAATGAAGATTTGTTTGCTATAAAGCTGGTAAAACAAAGAGAAGTTATTTTATCCCCTTCAACTGATCTCTTGTAAGATATGTTTTATAAAAAGAAATACACATAACTAATCAAAATGAAAAATATGACTGCATGGCATGTTAAAATTATCTGAAGCTAAACTAATAGCTAATAAAGTATAATATTTGGGTTCACATTAATTAGGACCATTGTTTCTGTACTCAATCTTGGGTAAGATTGGGCCTCTTGTCTTTGTGTGTGTTATTTAGATCTTAACATGATGAGAGCCAATATTAACAACTACATCTTTTCATTCAATATCCACTGCCTGGTGGTATGGCTTAATAATGGCAAAACAATATGCTACCAAATTTATAAGCATCACCATATTTAAACACAATTATCCAATAGTGCAAGAGAACCAAATAAATCGTCAATGCATTTCAAATTTCTAGTTTGAAAGATGTAATTAGTGCAAACTTTATACATGAATGGGCTTTTGCTTGGCAATGTGCATCATATTTTAATTTGTTTTATTTCAGATTCCATAATCCTATTAAAATAAGTGTTGGACGGACATCAAATGGTGACACATCTTGAGGCAGTGATGCCACACTGTCAAACTGAAGATTTCTTCAATTCAACCAGCAGAGCCTCTGTTCTTGCCAGGCACATAATGCCCATAAGAAGGATCGTTTGAAAATAAAATGAAAGCAAAACAAACAGCTGCCGCAGTTATCAGAAGTTGCATGAGCTCGACTCTATACCCGTCCTTAACTCATTACATGGATCATTCCATATTTCCTTATTCAATTCAACTCCATGAAATGGCTTTTCAATGTAGAGCAATAAAGCTTGCATTGTATATGATTCCTTTCCTGAGCCGTAGAATGGCTGTATTATCCAAACGATATCACCTATTTTAAAATATTTTGTTCAAAAGGGGAAAACGGACTATTAACATGATTATTTAATTCACTAAAAATAGTGAATCCTAAAGCTAAATTTGTATTTAAAAAATGTAAAATAAACAAACTGGCTAATTGTGTTGAAAAATCTTTTTTGTCAACATGTTTATGTCATGTTAAGACATAATGCACAGTAGATCAGGATTATCTCAAAATATGGGTATGAAATAATCAGAAGTATAGCAAACAATCAAACAATCAGGTTGTATTTGCCACATCCTATGAAGGAAATAAGGCAAATAGCAATTAAATTGTCAGTAAATATGCATCACGATTGAACTATACCCATCATAGAGATAGCCTATGAGCCTCATAAAAGTTTTGTGTACAAGCCATGCATGCATCTTGCTGCATGCTGACATAGGCTGCTTCACTTGCTATGGAGTTGCAAATAGATTGGAACATTACATAAGCATTAGCCAACCTTGCACTTCTGGCCTTACAATGAACTGCAATGAAGCAGCTGAACATGGGGCACATGGAACTGCAGATATTGGAATCTTGAGCTAAATACAAAGCGCTGAAGGAACTCAGCGTGTCTGGTAACACCTGTGGAGGGAGTGGACAGGTGTTGTTTCAGACTGGGACCCTTCTTCAGACTGATCCATTCAGCTGAAGATGGTTGGATATAGAATGCAGTCCTGAGCAAATCCTGCAGTGATGTCCTGGGATTGGGATGATAGGCCTGTGTCAACTGTAAGCATCTTCCTTTGATCAAGGTATGTCTCCGATCTTTAGTATTTTTTTCCACTTGGTATATATTGGCCTCAGTTTTACTCGGACTCCATCGAGACAAACTTGGTCAAATGGTTACTTGATGTTAGGGGTAGTCACTCTCACTTATAATCTTTGCACTTCCGTTCTTTGGTGCTCATTTGAACCAAAGCAGAGATGGAATCTGGAGGCCTCACTCTGGGGATCAGTCAGCAGATTATTGGTGAATAAGTCCTACATGGCCGCACAGTTAATGACACCTTCCATCACATTGTTGATGATTTACGATGGGTTGATTTGTCATGGATTAGCCTGATTGATGCTCCGGTTCCTCCCACATTTCAAAGATGTCCAGGTTTGTAGGTTAATTGACTTTGGTAAACATTTCAACTGTCCCTAATGTGTAGGATAGTGCTCGTGAACGGGGATCACTGGTTGGCACAAAATCCGTGGGGCAAAGGGCATGTTTCTGTACCGTATCTCGAAACTAAATTAAACTGAACAATGTTTATAAGTGTTTTTAAGTACAATGCCGAAATCCTACCGAGTTCTCAAGGGGTTAAGGATGACATTTTCATTGATGTGATGAGATACGTTTATTCAACGTATTCGACAGGGCGATCTGCAAACTCTTTGATGTTCTGCGACTTTATGGTTATTTTTGAAGGTAGCTGCCTTTATTTTGCTGATCTTGCAGATAGGAAATTTACATTAAATTTTCTGCAGACCTTTGCACGTATTTCCATGAAAGTCATGCATTACAAATAGAGATTGCAACTGTCTTCAGAACTACGTACGTCACATTGCAGTAACTACTTTTATCATGGCTTAAACACTTTATCATGTGATCTTATAATTTTGCTTATTCATTAAAAACTTAAAAATGGATCCTGATTAATGGAAATATATTTGCGATAAAAAAAATGTAAAGAAACTTGCTTCTATGCAGAATCTTTCATGACCTCTGGATATCTAAACAGGTTTTCCAGCCAATAAATTACTTCTGAGGAGCATTCACTCTCTTCTTCTTCTTGCGTTTGGTGTGCACAGCCTAAAGTTGTAGGACAACTTGTTCTATTTGATCTTATTTGATTGTGCACGCCGGGTTGATTGCATTCGTCGAAACAGGGCGGACCACGTGAAGGTTGCAATCTTCCACCCCTGAGGAGCATTCACTATTCCAGAGTATGAAACACCGTGTGCAGACGTGGCGTCGAAGGATGAGAAGCCGAAGCAAAGAAGTTGAAGCCAAATAACCGAATAGAAACAAAGCCGAAACGCCAAATAACCAAAAGCGTACAAAGCCTAAACGCCAACTAACTGAAAGGGTGGGACGCCTAAAATTCAACTAACCGGAAGGCTGCATCGCCTAAAAGCGAACTCACTGAATGGCCACCGTGCCGAAACGCCACCTACCCGAAAGGCTGTGTCGCCGACAAGCCAACGAACCGAATGCCGCTCAACAGAAAAGTCCAATAACAGACAGGACGTTGCCAGGGGGCGAGACTTGTCAGCGATTGGTCACCCATTCCTTCACTCCAGAGATGCTGCCTGTTCCGCTGAGTTACTCCAGATTTTTGTGCCCATCATCAGTTAAAACAGTTTACAGATTATCTGGTGTTTTATGCGTGAGAGCTTCTGTGCGTTCCGCAGGCAACCAGATGGTAATAAATAAAATGTGTTTCTTGTTGTCAAGGGGAGGGGGAGTGGGAGGAGATAAAATTGTTTGTTGTCATGCACACTTGTCATCGGCCCGCCAGGGAATGTGTGTGTCCCCCATGTTTTAAAAGTGATTTACTCTGCCCCGAGCCGTCTGTCCCCGTGGCCGGGGTGGGGGTGAATCACCCTGTGTGGGTGTCAGGGTCCGGGGGTCGGGGGGGGGGAGGATCACCCTGGTGTGGGGGTTGGGGTCCGATGGATGTGCACCACGGTTAGCGACTTTGGGTGGGCGGAGGGACCAGCCTGTCCCACAACTCCGCTCCACCCGACCCACAGCCCATCACAGTGTGGCCGCAAGGCAGAGGGCGGCCATGGCCATGGGAGAGTGGGGGCTGTCCCGAGGGATGTGCACCTCGGGCTGCTTACATCTTGGGGCTCGGGTTCAGAGTGTCCAGTCACCTATGGCTTGTGTGGGAAAATGGCCCCCACCCTCTGGTCTCCACTGGCAAGTGATGTGATGGACGCAGGGGTCTGGACCAATCGCTGACAAGTCCCGCCCCATGGCAACGTCATGTCCGTTGTTTGACTTTTCTGTTGAGCGGCATTTGGTTCGTTGGCTTGTAGGCGATGCAGCCTTTCGGGTAGGTGGCGTTTCGATAGAGCGGCCATTCGGTGAGTTTGCTTTTAGGCGACGCAGCTTTTCGTTTAGTTGGCTTTTAGGCATCCCGCCCTTTCGGTTAGTTTGCTTTTAGGCGTCCCACCCTTTTGGTTAGTTGGCGTTTTGACTTCGTATGCTTTCGGTTATTTGGCGTTTCGGCTTTGTTTCTATTCGGTTATTTGGCTTACACTTTTTTGCTTCGGCTTCTCGTCCTTCGACGCCACGTCCGGGTACCATGAAACAGAGCTGCATACAGGGCCCACCTACCGCATTGAGTGAAATTGCAGTGCAGTGGTGTAGTAGATAGTGCTACAAACTCACAGCTCTAGTAACACAGTCGCAGTCCTGACCTCTTGTGTTTTCTGTATGGGTTTTGTACATTCTGCCAGCGACCACACAGGCTTTTCTTGGGTGCTCTCGTTTCCACTCACATTCTGAGGCTGTGGTAAGCTAAATGATTCCTGTAAACCATCCATGGTATCAGTGAGTGGTAGGAGAATTAAGGGTTGGGGTTGAGTTAACGTGTTTGAGGGAAGATAAGATTGCAGGGAAATAAGGGAATAATGATCTGGTGAGCTGGCATAGACTTGATGTGGGCACAACGGGAAATATGAAAATATATCCAGATAAAATCTGCCTTTAATGATATTTGAAATAGGAACATGAATCTTTTTATACCCGCCTGAGAGAATAGAGGGCCTAAATCTTGAAAGGCCATAACTCTGTCTGCAGTGTTCCCTGAATATTGCACTGAAATTTTTTTTTTTTATAGGTCAATATGCATGATGTTTCCATGCCTCCAAATGTTAAATATCTCCATTTGAATGAAAGTAGAATATGCTGTCAGGTCATCAATATTTACAGCATAATGATCTTCATTGTTCTGGTTTGCCAGATATTCAAGCAATGCTATGCAAAAATGGCACACACATATTGCACTGAGTACTTAAAGCTAATTGTTGTAAAGATACAGAAAGAAACGCAGCTCTCAAGGGGTGGATAGCAATAATCTAAAACCGCTCAAAAATCATAATCCAAATGTTTCCTTAGTGAGAATCCCCCTGAGGGAAACCAGTTCTGCTGAAAATGAAGGAACAAAAACTGTATTTGAAATAGTTTTTTTCAATCATCACATTAAACTAGTTATGTAATAACCATTGCTACACTTAGTTATACTTTTATTCACCAGAAATAATTTGATTTGAAGAAAAAATAAATCTTCATTTAAAAATATGGAACGCATCTATGATTAAGTGGAAATTCAGTTCCAAATTGGCCAAATGCTAATAGGAAGACGACTCAAGAAAATGTAAAAATCACACATCAAACTGCACATTTTATTCATATAAATATATTATTTGTACCTAGAATGCAGATATAACTGGTCCATCGAACTGTAAGTAAAGTGTAAATTGTAATCTGAAGTTGAAACTCATGGAAGTCCAATCGGTGAAGAGCAAAAAATGGACCATTATATCTCTCCAACTCTTGATATATCAGGAAGTTAAATCTAACTGGTGTGCTGAGGAAAAGTATCAGAGTGCTGAGGAAAAGTATTTCTGTATCCCACAACAGCCTACAACAATAGAATAGCTGTGTAATTGAATCCCCGGCCACTAGATACAATGGTGTAGTTCAATCAGCAAAGTGCTGATGGTCTTACCTCCAACGTTACAAAGTAAATTGCTCTGTTATTGTAGTCCATCATTGATGCAAATGTGCATTGATATCGGTGCAGTTAAATATTAAAGTGCCATTTCAAGTTTCTTCCCAACACAATGGAAGACTAAAACCTGCTCCCTCATCAAAGGCAGCCAATAGCAGGGCACCCAAACACTTACAAAATCACAAAACATCCTCACTTAGCTAAAGTGATGGATTTTTTGCATTTACTATCTCTGTGTCTATGCTGATGCAGGTTCACAGCAGTGATATTAACTTACTTGTGTATGAAGGAACTGCAGTGCTGGTATAAACCGAAGATAGACACAAAATGCTGGAGTAACTCAGTGGGATGGGCAGCATCTCGAGATGAGAGAAGGAATGGATGATGTTTCGAGTCTAGATCCTTCTTCAGACATAACTTACTTAATTTCTTGTTCAAGAAGGAACTGCAGATGCTGGAAAATCGAAGGTACACAAAAATGCTGGAGAAACTACTGGAGAAGTGCTGGAGAAAATGCTGGATAAATTTTGTTAGCCCTTGCTGTCTCCTCCCCTTCCTTAGCCCTCGAGCTGCCTCCTCCCATCCCCCAGCCCTCGGGCTCCTCCTCCTCCTCCTTTTTTCCTTCCTTCTCCCCGCCACCCCCTATCAGTCTGAAGAAGGGTTTTGGCCCGAAACGTTACCTATTTCCTTCGCTCCATAGATGCTGCTGCACCCGCTGAGTTTCTCCAGCATTTTTGTGTACCTTACTTAATTTCTTACTTATATATCACAATTAACTTACTTCCTATATAAGCAATGTGGTAGAATTGGATGAACTCTTCTATAACTTCATGGCAAAATATCTATCAGGGTAACCTTGCTGTGATAGCGAAGAGCCACAATTTCCACTGATTAAAGAGAAGCAGAAATAGTCAGAACAAAATAGTTCAAATACTGGCGACTCCTTTACATGCTATCTCAGTGGTTTCTGCAACAAAAATAGCAAAACATGAGCAAAGGAATTAATCTTCAGTCATGCAATATGAAGGTATAAACCCAGAGTTGCAGGGCTAAAACAATCATAGTGGTGATGTTAATTTCTACTTTCCTTTCAATCTATATGAGCTTGGCTTTGCCTTGTTTACTTCATTGGCTTCAGCATCAGCAGTGCTCATGATCGCAAACTCGTACCCATCCTAAGTGAGCCACCACAACTGGAGTAAGCCACTTTATCTTTCTGATTCAGGTGGAGTCATTGTGAATAACCTTGTCTGCAAGAATGTGACAGGAGCTTTTGTACGACTCAACGTGTATATTAGATGGAGATTATGCCACAATAGAGAAGGTGTGTGTGAGCTGTGCTATGTGTGAGACTGCTGGAGCAACAGGTGAGTTGTGTGAATCTTGTATTGTCAGATGGAGTCTAGAAGCAACTCCACTGACTAGGTGAGTGAGATGATTATCGTTTTTCGATACTGGCACGGGTTGATTGAGGCTTATTCTTAATGCTTGTTCTCTTGCCATTTCTTTCTGTTGGTATTTTATTATCTCAGCATGGAGTATCCTACACTTCCTGATTAAAGCACCAGCATGTGCCTCTTCATTTTTTTGTGTGCAGGATGTCAAGGACAGCAAGTGTGAATCTGGGAATCACTGCCCTTTGACAGATCTTATGAAGCAGTCTTTATAGTGTGCTACAATGTCTTCGGATATTGGTGTGAATTAGGGGATGATACACTTTAAAACTTGGATCTCAGATGTTGCTTATTGATGCTTGATCTTTAGCACGGTTCTGCTGAAACCACAACTGTTTATCATGCACAATGAAATTATCTTACTTTAAGTTTGTATGTTTTTTTGTACAAGGTGCATGAAAGAAAATCGAACAAATAGTTGCAGTCCATCACAAAGCATCATTTCGGCCTTCCTTTTTAAGGAATAAATAAATTCTGCCTGTGTATGCAATGAGTGTACAACGTTTGTGTGGACATTTGGTTTACCAGACAGAGTGAAAACTACTCTTAATTACTTCCTTAAAGGTTGCTTTGCTGCTTTCTGCTTGAAATTCTAACTAATAATAAGCTGGCAGGATGAGAATTGGGCCTGACTTTTATAAGGCACCAGGCACCCAGCCAGACTTAATAGATAGTGAGCACTTGATGGTCAGGGTGGACATAATGGGCCATAAGCTCTTCCTCTGAGCTGATAAGGCCATCAATCAGTAGGTTGTTAACAGATATAATCAATCCAACGTATTTTTCCTCTCAAAATTATGAGTGCCAATGTTCAATGCAAATCTATCTTTTCTTAATCCTTCCTGTAGAAATGTGTTTAACACCCTGAAATATGATGGCAATATACTATTCCTTTTGTTCAGATAACTATTCCGACAGGCAGGGCACCACCAGGGACGCCGCACGATTGGCAGCCCCCGCAACAGACTGTCTGTTTTTTATCTTTGTTTTAATTTATAGTGCATTTTAAAAGTTTGTGTAAATGCTCTCCAGCTTGTTTTCTGTGGAGGGGTGGGAGGGGAAACTTTTTTTCAGTTTCTTACCTTGCTGGAGATGCAATTTTTTTCTGGATCGTACCATCGGTTGTTCTGCGGCCAACCATCGATGGAGCTGGAGGCCACCTCAGACTGACTTTGAGCCCCACACCAGGGCGGGGATTTAACATCGGAGTCGATCCCTTGCCTGGGATCATTCCAACCGCGGACTGCCGACTTTACCAGCACAAGCTCGCAGTCTCGGGATGGGCTAGTCGGGAGCTCCAACGACGCAGAGGCTCGAGCACCCCCGACGCGGGGTTCGATCGCCAGCGCAGGGAAGCTGACATCCTCCCGATGCAGGAGCTGATCGCCCCGATGCGGAGGGCCCCAACACAGCCGGCTATGGGAGTCAAGACGTCCCGTCAACGGAGGGCTCGAGGCCCCCGACCGCGGGAGAGCAAAGAAGGGAAAGATCTGAACTTTTTTTTCACCTTCCATCACAGTGAGGAATGTGGAGGAGTCACTGTGGTGGATGTTTATGTTAAAATGTATTTTATGTGTTCCGTTGCTTTAATTTGTATGACTGACTTGGCAAATTAAATTTGTTGTTTGTAAAAACATACTTGGCTAATAAAGTATTATTGTGATTGTGATTTATTGAGGTATATAGTACATTGCAGGCAGATATAAAGTTTAAATTGGCATCATGTTCAGCACAGACATCATGGACCAAAGGGCCTGTCCTGTGCTGTATTGTTCTATATTCTATGTTCCAACTGTAATCATTCATGATCCATTGTTAATAGCAAAAATGATTGTAATCATGTCGCACTTTTTGACAGAAATAAAATAATTAGACAGAATATTCATGTGAAATGACGCAGGTGTGCAAAGTAATTTCACATATTCTTTAAAAAAAATTAACGAGAATCCACAATTTGGGAGGAACAGAGAAATAGAAAGAAGTTATTGCTGCAATTTTGCTGACATTAAAAGTAACTTAAACTTGGGGGGTTTTAAGAGTAACTAGACCAAGGGGGACCCGTTGGGTCCCGTCTCCTCAACGGTAGTGGGGGGAGGGGGGGCAGCCTGTGGCACCTCACACACACTAACTACCCCCACACACACACACACTAACCAACCTCCCCCCCCCCCCCTCACACACACACACACTAAATACACCCCTTGATATTTTATTAATATTATTGATTCGCTCCTTTTACCCCATCCCCCGCCCTATCCACGCAAGCATTGCTCCCAACTCGCAGGCTGTGTTTTTAAGGGTAATTAAGCTACCATATTTTTGAAAAGTGAACTGAGGGTGAATAATCTCCAAAAGATATTTTTAAAATCAGTAACTCTTATCACCATTTTCACATTGGACGGCCGTCACCACCCTCTCTGTGCTGCACCTAGACTCGCATTGATTTCTCCCCTCCACCTCCATTCCTTCCTCTGGCTCCACAATTCACAACTCTTCAATGCTATTGTCTCACATCTTTTTTTCATCTCTGGTCTTCATCCAACCATCTGCCCATCAAAATTACCCCTCAACTCTATTTACCTATTACCTGCCATGCTTTGTCCTGCCCCTCCTCTCTTCTGGCTTTCTCCCTCACCCCTCCCCTCACCATCAGTCTGAAGAAGGGTCCTGACTCCAAACATCCGCCTATCTATGTTCTCCAGGCAGGCCACCTGACCCACTGAGTTACTCCATGCACTATTAATGCAGAAATTGACAGATTCTTAATTAGTAATGCCCCTGTCCCACTTAGGAAACCTGAACAGAAACCTCTGGAGACTTTACGCCCCACCCAAGGTTTCTGTGCGGTTCTCGGAGGTTCCCAGAAGTTTTTGTCAGTCTCCCTACCACTACCTGCAACCTCCAGCAACCACCTGCAACCTCCGGGAACCGCACACATACCTTGGGTGGTGCTCAAGGTCTCCAGAGGCTTCCGTTCAGTTTTCCTAAGTGGGGCAGGGGCATTAGGGTGTCATGGGATATGGGGTGAAGGCAGGTAAATGTGGTTGAAAGGGAAAGATAGATCAGCCATGATTGAATGGCGGAAAGACTTGATGGGTCGAATGGCCTGATTCTGTTCCGAGAACTTATGAACTTATGAACTCTGTGTATTTTTATTTGTAAACCAACATCTGCAGTTCCTTGTTTCTACAGCTCAATTACTTCAGTCAGTTCCAAATGCACAGACTAGTTTTGCTTTTGCTTGAAATGACGTTACCTCATATTTGCTGCAAAATGTAATGGGAGGTCACAAATGTAATGAAAATTGCTTATTGGCCATTATGCCAAAATTAGACTTTTGCTTCATTTCATTTTCTTGAGAAGAAAATTGCATTTTGATTATCATACTTCTATGTCATTTTTAGTAGATCATTCCCTTCATTACCCTTTATGCTATTCGTATTTCAATCTTCCTGGTGCCCCACTGATGTTCTGCAATAAGATTCAACACTGAGATTGCCTGAAGGTCCCTTTAGAAATATATACTTTAAAATATATCATGATGACATTGTAAGGATACGATATACCTGTACTTCTGGGAATAGGATTTGGGCACAGTTAATCTGTATATTTTGTATTGTTAATGTGCTGAACTTCTTTTGATAATTAGAAAAACAAAACAAGCTGGGGCACTGGTTAAAGAAATTATTGTAGGGAAGGTATAGAACAAAATTAAATATTTTGCCAAGAATTCATAATTGTTTTTCTTGTCAACTAATCATTATTCTACACTGTTCCAAATATCCAATATATCAGCTATTACACAAAAACTGTTTTCAGAAAGGCTGCTTATACACCATAATTATATAAAAAGCTAAGTTATAAAACAGTCACAATTTAACTAAAACAATTTGAAAGGAATGTATTATAAAGTGGGAATTTGCACTACAGGTTATTTATCATTTTTGTTAACATGTAAGAGACTTGTTAAGCAAATGTTTCTTATAAGGTTTTAATATGTGTATTTTGAGTGAAGCACAGCAATTTACAGCCTAAATTGGGGATTCATGGTGTTGATCATCGTTTCTGACATAGATTAGATAGATCATGGATCTGCCATAACCTTTTGACAATATAAACTGAAATAATGGTCAGGTCAGGTCTCCTTTTTATATGGAAGTAGAAAGTTCTACTCAGATTCGATCCTGACCACAGGTGCTTCTGGACAGAGTTTGTACGTTCTCCCTGTGAGCTGCATGGGTTTTTCTCCGAGACCTTCGGTTTCCACCCACAAGCCAAAGACGTTCAGGTTTGTAGGTTAATTGGCTTGGTACAAATATAAATTGTCACTAGTGTGTGTAGGATGGTGTTTATGTGCGGGGATCGCTGGTTGGTACGGACTCTGTTGGCCAAAAGACCTGTTTCCGCATTGTATCTCTAAACTAAACTAAACTAAACTAAACTAAAGCTGCAGCAGAAACAGAGAGCAAAGTAAAACTGGGATTGATGCTAGACCACCTGTCAAGGAGGTGAGACAGATTGAATGGGGCTGGGATGGAGGTGCAGAGTGTCATGGTGGATATATGGTGTTCAATCACTGAATGGAAGATGAATGGTGGATGGGGAGTCCTCCCACTGTTGGAATATAGTTTACAAATACTTCTTCTTCACTGACATTGCCAGAAATCCACATGCAGCTACTCACACTTTAAACTCTCTGGGTTGACAAAGAACAGAGAAAACAGCAGCCACAAGATGTATTTCACATATGGAGCTGGGCATCTGAATGATTCAATCAATGGTTCTTTATTCTCACGTATGCACAGCACAGTTAAATTGTTTTGCAAAACACACTAATGCACAGTCACAATTTTTTGGTGCCTTTGACATAAAAAAGTCCAAAGTCCAGTCCATATGTTGGAAGTACTGGAGTGTCCCCGATCCATGTAAGCCCAGGCTGCAGCAGCCCCCGACCGATGTTCCTCTCCTGGCAAAACCACTTCTGAATCAACAGGCTGTTGCAGCAGACCTAGGTTCTTATCTCTTTAGGTCCTTGTCCTAAACACTACACAGTAGGCAACAAACATGCTGATCAGAACGCAAGAGATAGAAGTAGTCTATGTGGCCTCTCAAGCCAGATTCTCCATTTTGTAAGGTCTCAGGTAATCTTCTATTCAGCCATAATATCTTGATGAGGATGAGGGGGATGGGGTGCAGGGTTGAGTCCGGATTTCAAAACCTATCATGGTCTTCAATATACTTGAAGAGAAGCATCCCTATCCCTCTGGTGTTGAGAATTGAAAGAATCACTATCCTCTGTGAAGAACCTTTTGGTCACAAATGTCTGATCTCTTATTATGAAACTATACCCTTAAGGGCCTGTCACAATTACGTGTCCTTGGCACACAAATTACGCAACCTCGTCATCGCGTTGAGGAGCATGGGCATCATGTGGCCGCGCGGGGCCGGTCCCACTGAGAAGCACGGAGGAGTATGTAGTTGTGCGCGACATCGCGCGGGGCTCCGAAATTTTTGAAGCGAACAAAATCTTCGCACGCCAACGGCCTGTCGTGTAACTGATGGCCAAAGTGGGACAGGCCCAAGACCCTGGCGCGACGCAACGTCTCACCTCCAACAACAGCAGAAGCAGGCAAACGATTGTCGAACTCAGCATGGGGCTCACGGCCATTGCGGTCCGAATCCGCCCCCACCTCTACTCCCAGAGCGGGGCCAAGAAAATTGAAGATAGACACAAAATGCTGGAGTAACTCAGCGGGACCGGCAGCATCTCTGGAGAGAAGCAATGGGTGACATTTTGGGTCAAGACCCTTCTTTCAGACTGAAGAAGAGTCTCTACCTGAAACATCACCCATTCCTTCTCTCAGGAGATGCTGCCGGTCCCGCTGAGTTACTCCAGCATTTTGTGTCCATCTTCAAATTATGTCACGTGCTCCAGACGGCTGTGCGGACACATGAAATCACGCGCGAACTTCGCGGGACCGTCGCGCCTCAACACGGCCACGAGGTCGCGTAATTAGTAAAATGTTATTAGGAGTACTGTAAAACTAGTCAGAGAGCTAGGATAGGGGAGCGAAGGAGAGAGCGAAGGAGAGAGGGAGAGAGGGAAAGCAAGGGTTACTTGAAGTTAGAGGTCAATACTGTTGGGTTGTAGGCTGCCCAAGCAAAATATGAGGTGCTGTTTCTCTAATTTACATTGGGCCTCTCTCTGACAGTGGAGGAGGCCCAGGACAAAAAGGTCAGTATGGGAATGGGAAGGCGAGTTAAAGTGTTTAGCAACCGGGTGATCACGTAGGTCTAGGTGGACTGAGCGAAGGTGTTCTGCTAAACGATTGCCGAGCCTGCGCTTGGTCTCGCCAATATAGAGTCCACAACTGGAACAGCGGATACAGTAGATGAGATTGGAGGAAGTACATTTCAAGTCAAGATGCTCAGCAACTTTGAGGGGAACCTACAGAGGGTTCAGGATCTCCTTATTCGTGGACTCCACCCTTCTGTTAAAAGCCAACAAACCATTCCAATATTTTTGCTATATTTCGACACCTTCAGAAACTGCTCCTTATACCACATGCCAAATAATATGTTCCTCACATGTCTGGTCAAGGTCAGTAGAAAATGCTGCTAAACCCATCAACCATTGCAAGCAAATCTGCCGCACTTACGCCACACACATCGCGCGCATAACTCAGCACATGCATGAACAGCTTTTCAGTCATGATCAGAATATCATTCATTCACATTGCAGCACAATCACACGCTTCATTCTGTTTCACAGAAGATAGCACACAACTGATGGCAGGCATGAGTAGACAGTAGATATGTTAGAGCGAAATAGCAAAGTCGCAAAATAGTTCTGCCTCAGAGGACACAGATGAGGACTTTGGGGAGGAGAATGAATGGAACCTACTATCTTTGTATAGTTTAGTTCAGAGATAAAGTGCGGAAACAGGCCGTTTGGCTCACTGAGTCCGCGTCGACCAGCGGTCCCCACAAATTAACACCATCCCACACACCCACTAGGGATAATTTACACTTATACCAAGACAATTAACCTACAAACCTGTACGTCTTTGGCGTGCGGGAGGAAACCGAAGATCTCGGAGAAAACCCACTGGGTCACAGGGAGAATGTACAAACTCCGTACCGACGGCACCCATAAGTCGGGATCGAATCCAGGTCTCTGTCGCTGCAAGCGCTGTAAGGCAGTAACTCCACCGCTGTGCCACTGTGCCACCCTATCTATGTGAATGCTTGTGGTACTGATTATCTTTATTGAGAGCCTGTGTGAGAAGAGCAAAGAGAGCCCAGTTGCAATCTTTCACAAGTCTTTGTGCAAAGTCTGGAGCCCATCCATTCCAATGTGAAGGTAATGATCATCTCTATGCCAATACTCACGGATTCACTGAGGGATGGTGTCTCATTGGAGAGGTCAGTCTCTATTATAGCACAAGCACAAGCAAGCCAACATTTGAGTTTCACAAAAGATAGTCAACACATGCAATGCAAACTGCCATGATATTCTCCCGATTTTCCCAACTGGGCTCCAGATACAATATGACAACACCCCTATATCCATCAATGCTTAATTGCAGGGACAGCCTAGGATGATTATGTTGATATCCATTACCATTCTGCTCCACCCTCTCCTCCTCTTCCCTATTTTTCACTACCGGTTCCTGTCTCTGCATGGCAGCCAAAGAGCTGTGCCATCTTAATGGCTAGAATATCTAGTGTAACATGCATTGAAGAAACTTGAGATCCTTTCTGATTCAGACATTAAAATCTCAAAATATCAACTTCAGGCCTACTTGACTCTCCGCGCAAAGCTCTTTCTGCCACCAGGGTCTGTGGTTTAAATCCAACTCTCTGATAGAACCATAGACAGGACATGGGCACGGATGCCCAATAGTGGTGTTATGTCTGCTACATTTTGGTGTTGGGTCTGCTACATTTCCCATTACATGGATGAGGGAATTGATGGTTTTGTGGCGAGGATTGCAGGTGATACGAATATAGCTGAAGGCTCAGGTAATGTTGAGGAAGCAGGGAGGCTGCAGAAGGGCCTGGGCAGGTTGAGAAAGAGGACAAAGAAATGGCAAATGGAATGCAGCATAGACAAGTGTATGTTCGTGCACTTTGGTAGATGGAATAAAGGTGTAGACTACTTTCTAGATGGGGAGAAGATTCAGAAATTGCAGGTGCAAAGGGCCTTTGGTGGAGCAGGATTCCCAAAAGGTTAATTTTCAGGTTGAATCAACAGTAAGGATGGCGACTTTCAAGGGCAATATTGAGAACAGTTTTAGGCCCCATGTTGGAGTAAGGATATGTTGGTTTGGAGCGTGACCAGAGGAGGTTTATGAGAATGATCCCAGGGATGGTTAGGTTAATGTATGAGAAGTGTTCGAAGGCTTTTGGTCTGCACTCGCTGGAGTTTAGGAGATCAGGGGGGATCTCATTGAAAGCTGCCAGGTAATTAAAGGCCTGGATATAATGCACCTGGAAAGGATGTTTCCAATAATGGGAAATCTCATGGGAAAGTCTAGAACCAGAAAGCAGAGCCTCAGAATAAAAGGACTTACCTTCAAAATAGAGATGTGGAGGAATTTATTTAGCCTGAGGGTGGTGAATCTGTAGAATCCATTGCCACAGATGGTAGTGAAGGCTAAGACATTCGGTATTTTTAAGGTAGAGATTGATAAGTTCTTGATTAGGAAGGGCATCAAAGTACAGGGAGGAGGCAGTAGAATGGGTTTGAGAGGGAAAAATAGATCAGTCTTTATTGAATGGTGGAATAGGCTCGATGGGCTGAATTGCCTAATTCTGCTCCTGAATCTTATGGTCTTATGGATGTGAGAATAGAGTGGATTACCCTTTGTCTCTGAGCCGCCTCCCTGATTTGCATAACGGGTAAAAGATGGTCAGCATGGTGGACTGCCTAAGGATGAAAGTGTCACATGTGCACAAAGACATGGTATTAAGCACAATGATATTCTGCTAATGTTGATGTCCACAAATCATTTAGACATTAGAAATACAGTGAGGAAGCAGGCCCTTCACCATGCCGGCACCAACCAGCAATCACCCTATACACTAACACTATCCTACACACTAGGGCCAATTTACAATTTTACTGAAGCCAATTAACCTACAAACCCGCACATCTTTGGAATGTGGGAGGAAACTGGAGCACCCAGAGAAAACCCATGTGGTCACAAGGGAAACGTACAACCTCTGTACAGACAGCATCCATAGTCAGGATTGAACCCGGGTCTCTGGCTCCATGAGGCAGCAACTACAAATGCATCACCTGGATTTTTCAGAGAAAAATAGACTTTGCAGTTCATGAAGAATCTGAACCATTAGTTTGCTCTTGTGAAATGTGGCATATATTAGCTACCAACATCAATCGTGATCAAAAGGCTGAGGATTTCAAAGTGACAGTCACCTTCATCTTCACAGGCACTGCAGTACAAACATGGGTACATGTCTGAAGTTCTGTCACCACTGTCTGAGGAATGATGCTAGCACGAGTTGCACTGTTCTTTGAACAGTTGCAAGTGGTAGCTTTGCTCACAACAAATCTTTAAGAGATAGGTTCATCTAGACCAGCAACCTTCTCCCCATCCTCCTTCTGTGAATCATTTTTGTTTTTGACTCCTTCTCCTCCTGCTCTTCATCATTATGCGTTGCCTAATGAGGAGGTGGTTAAGGCAGACACATGGCATTTTATAAACTTTAAGAGGCATATGGATAAGCAGGGAATGAGGATGTGGATTATGTGAAGACAGATAGGAGTTGGTCTTGGCATGATGTTTGGCACAAGTGGGCTGAAGGGCCTGTTCTTGTGCTGCACTGTTCTATGTTCTATAATCAAGGCCCAATGCCCTCATTACCCAGCCTTTTGTAAGCAGCATTGAAATAGGAACTGGAGCTCAATACTCTCCCTGATTGTGTACATGATTTCTAACTACTGTGTTCTCAAGAATGTAATGCAGAAAAGCCAGATCCTAATGACTCTCCAACTTGATTGTTTTCGCTACCTCAGATGGAATTGAGTCCAAGCTGTTAAGACTCGTTTCTCTTATATTGTTCACATATTAAACTAGTTACATTTTCATGATACAATTCCATTGGTGTTCTGGCAATTCGGCATGGTACATAATTAACATCACCCATGCAAGCTTGACATGTTTCCTGCATTTGTGCCCCATGCAATGACAGTACTGATTGATGGTTGTGTTATGTGCAAAGAGCATTATAAGATCACAATCACATTTCATAATCCATTTTACACCCAAAATCAATTGTACTAAAAAACTTACAGCAAGTGATGGAATTTCTCGTCCACCATTTTCAATCCAAAAGTTGACTTTATAAGCATCGCATACTACGAGTCAGTAATAGCATCAAATGTACACTGAACACATTGGCAAACATACCATCCAGTCAGTCACCTTAAAGTAAATCTAGGCTGCAGCTAGGAAATCCTTTTACAGACAAAACTGACAAATACATGTAAGATTTGATGCTCTCTGTGGAGATCTTAGTTCATAAAATGACAATGTATCTGTCATTCTCACAATCAATAAAAAATAACAAAATATGTGTAGAAAAGTGTTAATTACAATTCTGTTGGCTGCAGCACTAATCGGTATCCTTAGCTGCAAGTGTTTCAACAACCACTTATCTGTCTCATGGTTCGATAGATAATTTGCTTTTAAATCACTTTTATAGTCACAACTTCAACAGGTTACACTTAGGAATTAATAACAGATCTTGAAAAAAAATCCAGTGCCCTTCGTAAACAGGCACAGTTGACAGGGTAGATAAGGAGTTGCTGTTTCGTCCGTTTTTGCATGTTTAATTCAGGGGCTACGGTTTCAAAATACGGAATCAGCCTTTTGGGACAGAGAAAGAAAGAAATATCTTCGCATAGAAGGGAACAAATATTTGGAATTCTCTTCCCCAGTGTCCTGTGTAAACTCAAATGCTCACTATATTCTTCACAGACAGCAAAAGCTTTTTTTGGATGTTAAGGGAATTAAGGACTTTGGGGTTAGTGCAGGAAAATCTACTCCTGCATTCAATTCATATGTAGAATTTCATTGGAATATTATCATCAATATTTCATTCTGGCTGTTTTGTGTCAAGCCTGAAACATGGCTTCTAATATAATTAAAAACTAAAAATCTGATAATGCTCAGCAGGTCAGGCAGCATCTATGGAAAGAGAAATACTTCAGATTGAAAATTCTATGTCAGTTCTGCAACCTGAAACAGCATTTTTTTTTTCACGGATTCCAGCTGACCAGATGAGTTTTTTCCAACATTTTCTGTTTTATTTCAGATTTCCAGCATTTGCAATTCTGTTTTTCCAATTTCAAGCACAATATCTCACAGTGCCAGAGACCTAGGTTCGGTCCTGACCTCGGCTGCCTGTGTGAAGTTTACACGTTCTCCCTGTGACTGCATGGTTTTTTTTCTGGATTCCTCTGGTTTCTGTCACATCCCAAAGACATGTGGATTTGTATATTAAGTGGCCTCAGTAAATTGTCCCTAGTGTGCAGGAAGTGGACGCGAACGTAGAATAACATAGAACTAGTGCAAACAAGTGTTCGATGGTCAGCATGGACTTGGTGGGCCGAAGGAACTTTTCCATGCAGTATATTTCAATCAATCAATTATGAGGGTCTGAAGAAGGGTCTCGACCCAAAACATCACCTATTCCTTTTGTCCAGAGATGCTGCATGACCCGTTAAGTTACTCCAGCATTTTGTGTCTACAGTGTAAACCATTATCTGCAGTTCCTTCCTACACAATTATGATTTTGATATTCTTGTATGTCAAAATGCAATATATTTAAATAAATTAAGTGCTTTGAGGATGCACATTCTTATGGCCAAATATATTATAAAATTTCCAATGAAAGTGCATTTTCATTTTCTTTCATACTGTAATGTAAAGAAGTCTTCCAAAATGTGGCAAGTATCATTAATGAGCAATGATCCTTTTTGGCCAACATGCATACAGTGTGTTTTTAGTGTACACATTTCTATGCCTCCTCAAAGCTAATCTGGATTGTGACAGTAACATGCAAAGGTTTGTATCAGATCACATTCACTCCAATTTCAGTTTAGGTCACATTGATTCATGGATTTGGATTACCACTTATTTTAGTTAAATGCGGCCTGCTCGCTCTTTGTTATCAGTAAGAATCCAACAAACTCAGACTTGTTCATCCCACGTGTATAGCAAATGTTCTACGAGGCTGGAAACCAAATCGGTGGAAAGCAGGATATGACTAGCCAGCTATTTCACTGTCAGCGTGGACACAATAGACCGAATGGCTTCTTATATGCTGTAGGTATCCACAATCTGACTTCCAGATAGCGGCAGAGGATGGGTAAGGGGAAGATTGGTGCCTGTGAACAAGCTGTGGGGTCACTTCACGCATCCTTGGAAGGGCTCAAAAAGCTTTGAGGTCAGCCACGGGAAGGAGTGAAGGAGCACGGAAGCGGGGGAGCGGATGCGGGAGGCGATAGGCCCCATTGCATGTCGAGTGGAGTAGGTGCGGAGGGGTGGCCCGCTGAAGGCCCTAGAGCAGCCGGGAACACGTAGATCAAATGCTGTTGCTGACCCAACCAAAGTCGGATGAGCATAGATCTCGTGCATGTGAAGTAATGGACGGTAATAACAGCATCGCCAGGTCAGGCCAACTCCTCCATCACTGATCCAGTGCCACTGCCAGGACTAAGATAAAGTTCAATATTTTTGAGAACTTGATACCTAAAAGCTACAAAATGGCACCAATATGTGCTGACCCTTTGTGTACAGTCTCAGACAAAATCTACTATTTATATATATTCCAATCATTGAACTATTTTACTAATGTATGACTCTACTTGCATATTGTATGATTTTACTGGGTAGTATGTAAAACAAAGCATTTCACTGCCTTTAGTGTAGTTTATTATTGTCACGTGCACTGAGGCGTAACAAAAAGCTTTTATTTGGTTCATGTCACAATAAAGTAACTGCTATGAATTACTATTACTCCTACCTTCACTACTACCAGTATTACTACTATTAAAAGGCTTACTTTGACAGTAAATGAATATAGTTTGCTGATTGACAAATTATAATTCTCCTTACTTTCATTAGCATTATCGATTGATACAGTTGATGAGCTTGCTGCAAATAAATACCCACTGTTTTTATATACTTCCTATTTTTTGCAATCTTTTCATATAATTGGCTCATTAAGCAGCACAGATTATGTTTTAGTTAGTGTGCCTAGCCACATAATACCAATCCGAAGGAATGTACTGAACCTCAAATAAAAGAACAATTTGTATGCATTCGAAATAATGGCAATAACTTGATATGTAACAAGATTCCAATAAGATAAATATCTAATTAACTTTTTGGTGGCACAGGAATTCTAAGAGAGCTTTCAAGTAGTTCCATTGGAAATGATTACTATCCAGCCAAACCATTTGTAAATAAGTAGATGGACCACCTTGAAGAAGGCATATCGAATATTCCCACTCCTGCGAAGACCTGATTTTATAATGAAGCCTTGGTTATCTGTCTCAGGTAAGAGCACTCCCATAGATATCAAATTGACAATACAGCATTTTTAATAGTTTTAGAACAAGTACAGATGGTGATAGAGTCCCAACTTTCTTCATTCCCCCTCCCAATCCAAACTGGTTTGGTCTCAGTTAACAATGATTCCTGAAGCAAATCTCTCAGTTATTTGAAAACATTGTAGTCTGTTACGTGTACAAGTGAAGGGGGATGTTTAGTGTTTAACCTGTACCCTTTAACCTGGCATTCAAGTGCGGCCCAGTTGCCCTCTTAATTATGACTTAGATAGGAATGCACTCAACATAAAACACCTCATATAACAGTGATGAATTTCTCAAACATGTTGATTCATTCGAGGCCTTAACAGTATGGAAACACTCTGGGAGAACCAAAGGTATTTCAAAGATTCACAGCACTCACTGCATTTTTATATTCTCACGACACAATGGTTACATGTATATTCTATATATTTAAAATAAATCATCACTGATCAATCTCTGTAGCCTTGAATCCTTGTCTTTCCCCAGATATTATCTTTAACCTTATGACCCCAGTTATTTAGAAAACAATTCTCCCATTCGTTTCACAAATGGGCATAATGACCATTACTACTTCCTGTTTAGGAAAGAACTACAGATGCTGTTTTAAATCGAAGGTAGACACAAAATGCTGTTGTAACTCAGCAGGACAGGCAGCATCTCTGGAGTGAAGGAATGGGTGACGTTTCAGGTCACGACCCTTCTTCAGACTGATGTCAGGGGAGTGGGCGGGACAGAGATGGAGAACTGAGAAGGGTCCCAGTTTTTCCACCAGTCTTACTGTCCCCGACTACACTTTATCACTGTCCTGCCCACTCCCCTGACATCACTACTTCCTGGTCAGTTTTATTGCCCTCGGCTTAATTTAAACTTTCAATATTTATTTTAACTTAATTAAATAAACATAATTAAAATATGCTGTGGAACCATGATAAATCAATTTATTACCTCTCCTAACATGTTCCCTTCACTGTTGACCTATTTTCCTGCTGTGCAATGTAAGATCTTGGGTTAAACAGATTATAAACTACTCATCTTCCTTATAATTTTCAGAACTTACTACATCAACAAGTAAAATATCATGAGAATTTTATTACATCTTTTAATTACAATATATTAAACACCACAAAATGGATTATACACTAAATACACTCATGTTTGCCTGTACACGAGACAGCATAACCAGTTTCTGCAGAAGATGTTGATTTTTAGAGAGAGCTAAAGGCTTAGACACTCATGTTTGCCCTTTGATCGAAGCCTTTAGCTCTCTCTAAAAATCAACATCTTCTGCAGAAACTGGTTATGCTGTCTCGTGTACAGGGATTTGTTATAAGATCAGAGGGCAATTGAAGTGTTTTTAAATATGAAGACATGAATGAATGAATGAATACGTTTATTGGCCAAGTATTCACATACAAGGAATTTTCCTTGGTGCTCCGCCTGCAAGTGACAACATGACATACAGTAAAGAATGATACATAAAACATTAA
This sequence comes from Amblyraja radiata, assembly GCF_010909765.2. NCBI lineage: Eukaryota > Metazoa > Chordata > Chondrichthyes > Rajiformes > Rajidae > Amblyraja > Amblyraja radiata. Next base: position 22,139,705 of record NC_045966.1, read on the forward strand.
ACATTAATAATAAAACATTATTGATTAAACATGTGAATTAAATAAAATACCAGAGCAAAAGGAGGCTACAGATGTTTGGTTATTGAGTGCAGCTACTACTCTTGGAAAAAAGCTGTTTTCATGTCTGGCTGTGGCAACTTTGACAGTCCGGAGTCGCCTTCCAGATGGAAGTGATTCAAAGAGTTTGTGGCCAGGGTGAGTGGGGCCAGAGATGATCTTACCCGCTTGCTTCCTGGCCCTTGCGGTGTCCAGTTCGTCAATGGAGGGAAGGTTGCAGCCAATATCCTTCTCAGCTGATCGGACGATTCGCTGCAGCCTCCGGGTGTTGTGCTTGGTGGCTGAGCCAAACCAGACCATGATGGAGAAGGTGAGGACGGACTCTACGATGGCCGTATAGAATTGGACCATCATTACCTGTGATAGATTGTGCTTCCTCAGCTGCCTCAGGAGGTACATCCTCTGTTGTGCATTTTCGACTGTGCAGTCGATGGGCCCCCCCCCCCCCCCCCATTTAAGTTCCTTGGAGATGATGGTTCACAGGAATTTAAAAGACTTCACAGATGTGACTGTGCTGTTGTTGATGGTGAGTGGGGTGAGGGGAGAGGGAGCTCTCTTAAAGTCTACAATCAATTCCACTGTCTTAAGAGCATTGTGCTCCAGGTTGTTTCGATGGCACCAGGTTGCCAGCTGTGACACTTCTTGTCTGTAGGCAGATTCCTCCCCATCCTGGATCAGTCCAATCAGGGTTGTGTCATCCGCAAACTTGAAAAGCTTGACAGAGTAGTCAGTGGAGATGCAGTCATTGGTGTAGAGAGAGAAGAAGAGAGGGGAGAGTACGCAGCCTTGCGGTGTTCCTATGCTGAGGGTTTGCGGGTCCGAGATGTGCTTTCCCAGCCTCACATGCTGCTTCCTGTCTGTCAGGAAGCTGGTGGTGCACCGACAGAGGGGCTCAGGCACAGTCAACTCAGAAGGTTTGGAGTGTAGTAGCTCTGGCACAATGGTGTTGAAAGGATCATCACAATTTAAAGTCTTGGGAATAGGAAGCAGGAGATTCAGAGCTTTGGGAATCAGAAGCTTTAAAAAGATCAGAACCTCATTTATCACTAAGCCTAGTTCTGATTTATTTTATTTCTGTCTCTCTTTTTGACTTGCTTCTATTTTTCCACCATATTTAAAAAGGTTTGGATTACATGTGGATCGATGCGAAAATTCTCTTGAGGACTGTGATATGTTTGTACTTTTAAAAAATGTATTCAAAGGACATGGGCATCATAGGCTAAGCCGGCAATTATTGTCCACCCTAAAGTGGCTCCTAAATCACAATCTTATATTATCAAAGTCACTCTTGTATGCTCCTGGTGTAGCATCTGCTATGAGACTGGATTGTTTTGTCAAGCAACTCATCAAAGCATGGAACAGGTGACAAATACTTGGCTTATCAAGGTTAAAACTTTCACTTCTTTCTATAGGAAATCAAGGTAGCAGCATCTCAGAGCACTGGATATTTACATATGTTGATCATGCACAGTACAAAATATTGCCAGTGCCAAATACAGTATTTGGCTATCAGACTCAGAATCCTGTTTCTTCTGAAAGGAGATGATGAGGAATTTCTTTAGTCAGAGGGTGGTGAATCTGTGGAATTCATTGCCACAGAAGGCTGCAGAAGTCAAGTCAATCGATATTTTCAAGCAGGAGATTGATAGATTCTTGATTAGTAAGGGTGTCAAGGGATATGGGGAGAAGGCAGGGAATAATGTTGAGAGGGAAAGATAGATCAGCAATGATTGAATGGTGGGGTATGGATCAGCTCATCTCCAAGAAAAGGAATGCCTTTCGTGCTTGGCAAAATGATGTAACCTGCAAGGCCAAAAGAGCGGCTCACTCCAGAGCAAGGCGGACGTCCTGAGCTGGGTGAGGGAGCTTAAGAACTCTTGGTGGACAGCTAAGGCTCTGAAAATCCAGAGACTGGCAGATTCAGGTGACACCAGAGGCTTCTTCAGCGCTACTAAGGCCGTCTATGGTCCAAGCTACCGCGGCTTAACCCCCCTGCACTCAAGAACTGCTGAAAGACAATGAATCCATTAACGCCCGATGAAAAGAGCACTTCCAGGAACTCCTCAACCGTGACAGCACAACTGAACCAGACATTACCCATCGCATTCCCCAGAGTCCCGTCAGAGAAGACATGGAAGAACCTCCCACTATGAGGTTCAAGATGCCATCAAGTCTTAAGGGCCTGTCCCACTTTGCGATATTTTTGGCGACTGCAAGCATCAATGACTGACGCCCGTAAAACCGTCAAGTTATACGACATACACGTTAACGTATGCTGTCCTGCGGGTGACGCCCGGTTAGGGTTAGGGTCAGGGTCAGGGTTAGGGTTTGGGCTAGGGTTAGGGACCACAGATGGGCTGTAAAATATTCTTCCTTCAATGCATGGATTTTAAACATTAATATATTAAAATTTATACAATAAAATCAATTCTGCAAATGAAAAGATGTCTGAGTCGTTTTATTTACAGATGTATTGGTCTACTTCCAGATCCAATCACCGTCTCTAACTTTTCACAGGGATGGATTCAGTGAAGGTAAACTGAACTCCCCTCTCCCCTCCACCCCCCTCTTCCTACCTCCCACCCCCATCCTTCCTTCACCATTCCACTACCCTTCTCCCCTCCCCTCTCACTCCTTCTTCCCTTCACCCCTTCCTCCCTTCTCCCCGCTCCACTCTTCTCCCCCTTTTCCACTCTCCCCCTCCCCTCACATCCCCTTCTCCCCCTCTCCCTCCCTTCGCACATTCTCCAACCACCCCTCCCCCCCACTTTCTGGAAGCGGATCTGAATGCGGAACAATACATCTGTAAATAAAACTGAACGACTCAGACATCTTTTCATTTGCACAATTGATTTTATTGTATTAATTTTAATATATTAATGTTTAAAATCCATGCATTGAAGGAAGAATATTTTACAGCTCATCTGTGGACCCTAACCCCAACCCTAACCCTAATCCTAACCGGGAGTCACCCGCAGGACAGCATACGTCAGCGTGTGACAGGGCGCACAACATGATGAGACACCCAAATGTCGCCCTGCATTTTGAACATTCCAAAATCCAGGGGTGACAGGGAGACACCACGTATCACTACATGTGTCACCGCGCGTCACACCACGTCATGACCCGACCACGACGCGACAACCTCTTTTCAGGCCGTCACAGAAAATGTCGACCAAGTGGGACAGGCCCTTTAGGAACAACAAGGCCACCGGTCCAGATGGGATCCCAGCTGAGATCTTAAAGGAAGGTGGACCGGAGCTCCTGTACCACATCCACACCCTACTCCTCAAGGTCTGCGAAAAATAAGAACTTCTCTCAGAACTCAGGGATGCTCTAATATTGACCATTTTTAAGAAGGGGGACAAGGCTGAATGTGGAAACTACAGGGGCATCTCGCTCCTGTCAACTACAGGCAAAGTCCTTGCTCGTGTCCTCGCAAACCGACTTCCATCACTGTCTGCGGACGTACTCCCAGAATCACAGTGTGGCTTCTGCCCATCCAGAGGTACAGCAGACATGATATTCACAGCACGCCACCTCCAGCAAAAATGCAGTGAACAAAGGCAGCCTTTGTACATAGCCTTCATAGACCTGACAAAGGCTTTTGACTCGATAGACCAGCAGGCTCTTTGGAGCATACTATCAAGGTACGGTTGTCATGACAAGTACATCAGAATATTGAGGCTTCTACATGATGGCATGTCGGTCACAGTGCTCAGCAACTGCGGCTCTGAGTCCGAGCCCTTCACTGTGGAAATAGGGGTCAAACAAGGATGCATCATCGCACCCACCCTGTTTTTCGTCTTCATTGCTGCCATACTTCACCTCATTGGTGAAGAGCTGCCACAGGGGATCCCAATCCTCTACAGAACTGACGGTTGGCTCTTCAACCTTAATAGGTCAGTAACACCGACATCATGGAGCTCCAGCACGCGGACGACTGCGTAATTGCAGAAGACCTCCAGGGCATCCTGAATGCCTTTGTCAAGCCTTAAATATCAAGAATACCCAGGTCCTACATCAACTTCCACCCAACCAGCCATCTACCCAGCCCACTATAAAAGTGGACAACACCACTCTTGAAAACATTGACCACTTTCCCCACCTTGGCAGCATTCTTTCCGCAAAAACTGACGGACTCTGAGGTCAACCATCGCCTGAGTTGTGCCAGTGGAGTCTATGCCAGACTCAGGAAACGACTCTTTGAAGCCCGAGACCCAAAGGTTCAAACAAAACTGCTGGTCTACAGAGCCATTGTCCTCCCCGCCCTGTTGTATGGAGCCGAGTCATGGACCACCTACCGTAGGCACCCGAGAGCCCTGGAACAAGACCATCAAAGATCCTTACGAAAGATTCTAAGGATCAGCTGGGAGGACAAACTCACCAACATCAACGTTTTGGAGGAAGCCAACATGACCAGCATCACCACCACTATAATGCAGCACCAACTTCGATGGACTGGCCATGTCATCCACATGTCCAACACATGTCTCCCTAAACAAATCCTGTACTCTCAATTGAAGGAAGGTTGGCGAGCCCACCGGCGGGCCAAAGAAACGCTTCAAGGACAACATCAAGAACAGTCTAAAGAAATTCCACATCACATCGAGCAACTAGGAGCACATTGCACTGGACAGGCGCTCCTGGAGGAAATCCGTGCAGGAAGGAACTGCACGTCACGCAATGGAACTATGCTGTGTCACAGAGACAAAGTGACGGCAACGTAAGGAGAGAGAGAAGGGGGCTCGACGACTACCAACCAACGCCAGTCTCCACTGCCCACGTTGCACCAAGGTGTGTGGATCGCAAATCGGCTTCTACAGACATCCGCAGACCTACAAGTCGATGACCCTATGGAGTGCAGAGGACAGTCATACACGTTTCGAGTGACTGCCAATGATGATGAGACTTGATGGGCCAAATGATCTAATCCTGCTATTATAATTATGAATTATATATAAATTATCTGTGGTACCACATCTCAGTACTTACCACCACCTAATGGCTTCCCACACAGAATAATCAATTGCAACTTCGGAACCACCGGCAGCCAGTTCTACAGATGGAAGGGAGAGCAGGAAAGTCAAGAAAATTGCATTTATATGTGAATTAATGTTGCATAACTGCTGAAGAAGGGTCTCGACCCAACATGTCACCTATTCCTTTTCTCCAGAGATGCTGTCTGACCCGTTGAGTTACTCCAGCTTTTTGTGTCTTTCTCCACAGGAAGGCCAGACAGGCAATACAAATCACTCCAGGGGAATGCATATGCAAATGCTGGAGTCTCAAACAATTTCAGAAAACTCATTGCTATCATTCCAATGGCTTTCCGACATAAGACACCTCATGGAGGCCAGCAACATGCAATGACCCAGCAGTTATGAAAGGACATTTGGGAACTATCCATGTACAAAATTACACAGAGCAACCTATTTATTTCACTGGAGAACAAGAGCATCAGGGAGAGGGCTAATTCCCAGGTACTTATTAAATGCATCTAACTGTAACATTAAAATATATATAATTTGCTGCAGATGTTTTCTAATATTTTAAGTGTTCCTATTTAATCTTTAATATGGTTAACAATATTAATGGGGGGTTTTTACATTAAAAAAAATATTTTTAAAGATTAATATTTAAATGTTTAAATATTCTTCAATACATTCTCCTGCTTCGAGCTCTGGCTGTTTTGCAAGCCGGTTAACCTGGAGACTTGGCTCAACTAGCTGTCAAATGTTTCCTTGGGCCCGAGTCTCATTGTTTAATGGAGGAAGACACAGAGTTGAATGTGTTTACTGATCAGCTATCCGATGGGAAACATACTACAAAGAAAATGTGAACCACTTTGAACAGATTTAGCTATGCCAGGCAGAAACATCCTGGAGACAGGGGTGACACGTGGCCTGCATATTTCACTCTCTGACCTAATTACGTCCTCAAGAAACACTTTTGAAAGTAATTGGAAAACAATGTTGTTATCTTCAGCCTGTTGAACAGCATGTCACCCCAAACATCTACTTAGTGAATCGCGTAAAGGCAAATTGCCAATGGAGAACATGGTGATAGTCATAAAGTGATATAATGTGGAAACAGGCCCTTCGGCCCAACTTGTCCACACCGGCCAGCCAACATGTCCCAGCTTTTGTGTGAAAAAGTTACCCCTCAGATTCCTATTACAATTTTCCCCCTTCTATTAGGTAGTACAATATTTCCAGAGCAAATTCGCCATAGGAAACAATCTTGATTTCACACAAGGGGTGGTGGGCATATGGAACAAGCTGCCAGAGGAGGTAGCTGAAGCAGGTAGTATAACAACATTTAAAAGACATTTGGATGGGTATATGAGAAGCAAAAGTTTAAATGGATATGGGACAAATGCAGGCAGTTGGGACTAGTGTACATAGGGTATCTTGGTCAGCATGGGCAAGTTGCGGTGAAGAGCCTGTTGCGATGTTGTATGACACAGCACCACGTTTAAGTTTAATCTGCAAGATGCGGAAGGCTACCATTCTTGATGGTGCAGTAAGATGTGTCACAGGATGGGAGATGACTGCCATTCTTATTTGCACGACCATTAGAGCTGGAAAAATTCTGAGATAATTAGATAAGAAAGGAAGGAAATCAAGAATAGATTATAAGGTGGGATAAAATAAGATGTAAAGAGGGTTATGTGGAGCAGAAACTGGCACAGATCCATTGAGCTGTTTGACCAGCTTCTGTGCTGCAAATGCTATGCACAGAACTCCATCCCAGTTAGTTACTTTAGCTGTGCCGTGTAGTGACAGCAGTGCATGATAATCCACTATCGAAATTCATACTGCTGCCACTGACTGGGGTATGTAATTCTGTGCGATTTAAGTTAATATCCATTTGTCTCTCCAATTTGGCTCAGGGTGGAACGGTGGTGCAGGGGTAGAGCTGCTGCCTTACAACACCAGAGACCTGGGTTTGATCCTGACTATGGGTCCTGTCTGTATGGAGTTTATACGTTCTCCCTGTGACCTGCATGGATTTTCTCTGGGATTGCCGGTTTTCTCCCACACTCCAAAGACGGACAGGTTTATAGGTTAATTGGCATGGTATAATTGTAAACTGTTCTCAGTGTGCAGGATAGTGCTAGAGTACGGGGATTGCTGGTCGGTATGGACTCGGTAGGCCGAAGGACATGTTTCCGCGCTGTATCTCTAAACTAAACAAAACTAAATAACAATGACTTTTACTGACCTTGTTACTTCCTTCGGTAACATCTCCTTGCGTTTACAAAAATGGCATTCTTACTGACAACTGTCACTTTCCCTCTGAGCTGTGCTTTAAAACCCTGGCTTCTTTCCAGCCATTCCAATAATTGCTTTCCTGCTTTTTCAGATTTCTGACAAAAGGACATCAACATCATTTGAAAAGCCAGGTGATTGCAATCTTCCTTCTTTGCAGCCCCCACTACATTCCCACTGGCAAAAGTCTACTCATGCATTGAAACTGACGCTCTGCTTTAATAGAGAAAACGATGCCTTTGCTTACATCCCTTACTATTCGTTATCTCCCACTTTATAATAGTTTCTACTAGTGGGACAAACAATTTTATTCTGCCCGAAATTAACTGATCCCAGAATCAACATCCAGAGGTAGAAATCTCACTTATTCAAACTATCACTGTTTCAGTTCCTCGTTTCCATTTTGTTGAACTTTCTTTGTTTAATTTTCAGTGTGGCTAAATATCAATGTTGTCTCCAACAGATCACATCATTTAACACATAAATCCCATTCAGCTGACCCAAATTTCCACAATGCATTGAACTAAGGCAGTACAGTGGTGCAGCTGACAGAGCTGCTGCCTCACAATGCTAGAGATGCAGGTTCAATCCCGACCTCAGCTGCTCTCTGTGTGGAGTTTGCATGTTCTCCCTATTCCTCCAGGTGCTCCAGATTCATCCCGCATCCCAAAAAACATGCAGGTTTGTAAGTTTAATTGGCCTCTGAAAATGTCACTTTGTGTGTGAAAGTGGAATAACATAGAACTAGTGTGAATGGGTGAGCGACGGTTGTTGTGGACTTGATGGGCTGAAGGACCTGCTTCCATACTGTTGATGATAATTGCTTGTTTCTAAGCTTCCCCTCAGTCTAGTTTCAGTAAAAACACTTGAATCAAGCACTTGAAACAACTAACTTTTATTTTACCAAAAGCGCGTTACAGATTAACTACTTTACCTATCCCACCGCGGGTTTGATCCTCGTATCTGCCTGTTCAAGCCCTCTAGGCCTCGCTCAGACAGAGACACTCCAGAAGTTCACGTAGTCCCAAGCGCTCTCCCAGAAGATCAACGCTGAACCTCGTGGTAGCGGACTTTTATATGTCCCGGGATCTCGAGGGGCCGAACCACATGGGGGTGGTCTCTTAATAACCCAATTACAGATATCAATTAACCCCATACATAACAGGCATTCCCCTAACCCAATGATACACAGCTCAATACATTGTATTCAAAACGGACTTCGAGAGGAAGCCAACTTAGAAACATTTACCCTGATTTACAGAAAACCCAGACAAGGCTCAACATCTCATCCAATCAACACTTGGCAAAGTCAAACCCTGCACCATTATTTACAATTATTTACAAGGTATATGTCTGGTTTGCCAAGTCCAATCCATTCTATGCATTTTGCACCAAATTGACAGGGTTTGCAGATATTCCCATTCTTTGCTTGCAAATTGTATCTAAGCTCCAGACATTCTGGCACCTCTTCGCCACTTGTCCCAGCTCTGCAGAGAGCAATTCCAAATTGACCAAATCGCCCAGCAACCCTGAAACTTGACCCCATTTTGAAGTTCTTGCTTCTCCAATTTAGCTAGGATTAACATTGATCAATTCAATATTTAAAGGGATTGGCCTGAAAATTGCAGTAAAGCCACATGTGGGTGGGGACTGGAGCAGGGTGTTAATCTTTATATTGGTTGAGGCTCCATCTGCTCACCAAACCCCTTTGAAAATATTTTCAGTGATGTTGAGGATCAAGGCTTCACATGCAACTGAAGAGATGTTCACATTTTCGTAGTCAGTAACATACCACCCAGGCCAAGTTGGTGTGTGAACAAAGTGTGTGTGGGGGTAAGTATGTGTGGGGTGGGGGAAAGAGGTTTAAAAGCTGAAGGGTCCTGGTGTGTGTACTGTGTTCAGACTGAGGTGGGTGGAACTAACATTTATCAGCTTTATGTGAGACTGAAGGTCAGGAGTAATGTGTAAATGAATGTAAAAAAAACATATGAAGAAGTAGAAATATGTAACTTTATCATTTTAATTTTGCTCCGCCATTCGAGATCTTGGATAATATTCCATCTCATTCTGATTTTCCTGAATGATTGGCATTGATTTGCAATAATCGTCACATATACCGCGAAACTGAAGAATTTATTGCAATGAAAAATTATTCCAATATCCTTAGATTATCTTAATATCCAGAAATCTATTGGTCTCTGAATTGGATGAATTCAACGACTAACCATTCAAAGCCCTCCAATGCAGAAATTATTCACAACTCTCCAAGTTCAGACATTTCTTCCCACATTAATCCCAAATGGTTTCATTCTTATTCTGGAGACAGATACTGACATGGAGAGGAGTGGAAATAAGTATAGCATTTCACATGGAGAGAACAAGGTTCAATGGTACTTTTTAATTTAGTTTAAAGATAGAGCATGGAAACAGTCCTTAGGCCCACCGAGTCCGCATCGACCAGCCATCACGTAACATTAGCACTACCCTACACACACTAGGGACAATTTTACTTTTATACCAAGCCAATTAACCTTCAAACCTGTAAGCCTTTGGAGTGTTGGTGGAAACCAAAGATTTCGGAGAAAACCCACACAGGTCACGGGGAGAACGTACAAAGTACATACAGACAAGCGCCCATAGTCAGGATCGAACCTGCATCTATGTGGCTATAAGGCAGTAGCTCTACCGCTACGCCTCCATGCCACCCTGTATTCTACTCATAGTGAAAATAATGGTACCTAGGTACAGTGGAATTCATATTTTTGCATACACTTGGCATAATTCTTACTATACACAAGCACAAGCATCCTTAAGTACAAGAGTGTAAGAACAGTGGATTACACTGAGGCATTATGTTTTTAGTGTCATCTTGCATCCTTCAAGTTTCAAAGTTCTTAAAAATATAGTCATAACTTGGCCTTAAAGACCCACGGTCCTGACAGTGGCAATTGGTTGGAGCTGCAGTGGTCGGCCTGGCCTGGCGATGTTATCGATGTTTTCCATTGCTGCTCCGCGGCTCTGTGCCACTGCAGATTGTGTCCGATCCATCCTCTGGGCCTCTTAGAAGGATGGCGGATGCAATTGGAACCCAGGCTGCTGCATGGCCTCCAGTGGTTCATTCCACCAGACACAACCCGCGAACGTGCCGTCGCTCGCCTGCTATGGTCACCACACCTCCCGCAGCCGATATCATTGCATAGATTTCAATTGCGCAGCACAGAATGGTAGTTTACTCCCTTGAAGTGATGTTACCGGCTCATGTCAGAATGCAAATGCCAATCGCACACAGATCAATGGAAAATGAGGCAGACAGGAAGCATTTTCCATCGGGGCCCTTCTTCAGATTGATTGAAAGTGGGGGAGATAGCTGGAAAAGAGAGATGGGATACGACAAAGCCAGAAAATTGATAGCTTTCTACAGATGAAAGTGTGGGTGGTGGTGTTGATTGGTAGATGGGGGGGGGGAATAGGTGACAAATCTTGAGATAAAAATGAGACAGAAGGGTGTTGGATATCAAGTTCAAGTTCAAGTTCAAGTTAGTTTATTGTCATGTGTCCCTGTATAGGACAATGAAATTCTTGCTTTGCTTAAGCACACAGAAAAATAGTAGGCATTTACTACAAAACAGATAAATGTGTCCATATACCATGATATAAATATATACACACATGAATAAATAAACTGATAGTGCAAATAACAGAAAGTGGTTGGTAATAATCAGAGTTTTGTCCGAGCCAGGTTTAATAGCCTGATGGCTGAGGGGAAGTAACTATTCCTGAACCTGGTTGTTGCAGTCTTCAGGCTCCTGTACCTTCTACCTGAAGGTAGCAGGGAGATGAGTGTGTGGCAAGGATGGTGTGGGTCTTTCATGATACTGCCAGCCTTTTTGAGGCAGCGACTGCGATAGATCCCCTCGATGGAAGGAAGGTCAGAGCCGATGATGGACTGGGCAGTGTTTACTACTTTTTGTAGTCTTTTCCTTTCCAGGGCGCTCAAATTGCCGAACCATGCCACGATGCAACCGGTCAGCACGCTCTCGACTGTGCACCTGTAGAAGTTAGAGAGAGTCTTCCTTGACAATCCGACTCTCCGTAATCTTCTCAGGAAGTAGAGGCGCTGATGTGCTTTTTTGATGATTGCATTAGTGTTCTCGGACCAGGAAAGATCTTCAGAGATGTGCACGCCCAGGAATTTGAAGCTCTTGACCCTTTCAACCATCGACCCGTTGATATAAATGGGGCTGTGGGTCCCCCTCCTACTCCTTCCAAAGTCCACAATCAGTTCCTTGGTTTTGCTGGTGTTGAGGGCCAGGTTATTGCGCTGGCACCATATGGACAGTTGCTCGATCTCTCTTCTGTACTCTGACTCATCCCCATCAGTGATACGCCCCACAATAGTGGTGTCGTCAGCGAACTTGATGATGGAGTTCGCACTGTGGTTCGCTACGCAGTCATGGGTATAGAGTGAGTACAGCAGGGGGCTGAGCACGCAGCCTTGAGGTGCTCCCGTGCTGATTGTTATTGAGGCTGACACATTTCCACCAATACGAACTAGACTGTGGTCTGTGGACGAGGAAGTCGAGGATCCAGTTGCAGAGGGATGCGCAGAGACCCAGTTCTGCGAGTTTGGTAACCAGTTTGGAGGGGATGATTGTGTTAAATGCCGAGCTGTAATCAATGAATAACAGCCTGACATATGAGTTTTTGTTGTCCAAGTGGTCCAGTGCGGAGTGGAGGGCCAGCGAAGATCGCATCCACCGTTGATCTGTTGTGGCGGTACGCGAACTGCAGTGGGTCCAGGTTTTTGTCGATGTAGGAGTTGATTTGCTCCATGATCAACCTCTCAAAGCACTTCATCACCACCGGCGTTAGTGCCACTGGTCGATAGTCATTGAGGCATGTCACCTTACTCTTCTTGGGCACCGGTATAATTGATGCCCTTTTAAAGCAGGTGGGGACCTCAGACCTCAGAAGTGAGAGATTGAAAATGTCCGTAAAAACTCCCGCCAGTTGGTCCGCACAGGTTTTTAGAACACGGCCGGGTATACCATCAGGACCAGGTGCTTTTCGGGGGTTCACCCCTCTGAAGGATTTCCTGACATCGGCCTCTGTGACTGAGACTGAAATGCCATCGCAGCGAATGGGGGATCGGGAAGGCACATCAGTATTCTCCCTGTCAAAGCGTGCGTAAAATGCATTGAGCTCGTCAGGGAGTGATGTTACACCGGCATTCGAGCTGCCTCCTGGTTTTGCCTTGTAGGAGGTGATTGCATTCAGACCCTGCCACAGCTGCCGAACATCTGTCTCGTCCTCCAGTTTGGAGCAGAAGTCCCTTTTGGCCTTTCTGATGGCCTTACCAAGGTCGTATCTGGTCTTCATGTAGGCCACTGTATCATCGGAGGTGAATGCCCTGTGTCTGGACTTCAGGAGAGTGCGGATCTCAAAGTTCATCCAAGGTTTCTGATTGGGAAACACTCGGAAGGTTTTTGTAGGGATGCAGTCCTCCACACATTTCTTTATGAAGTCTGTAACGACTGTGGCGTATTCGTTCAAGTCCGTTGCCGAGTCCTTGAACATTGCCCAGTCTACAGACTCCAAACAGTCCTGGAGTTGTTCTTCTGCCCCCCCCGACCAGCTCTGTGCTGTCCTCACTTCTGGGGGTGCGCTCTTTAATTGCTGCTTGTAGGCAGGAAGAAGCAGCACCGCGGTATGGTCGGATTTACCGAAGTGAGGGCGAGGGATAGAACGATAGGCATTCTTGATGGTGGTGTAGCAGTGGTCGAGGGTGTTTGGTCCTCTGGTGCAGCAGGAGACATGTTGGTGGAAGTTGGGGAGTGATTTCTTGAGGTTCGCCTTATTGAAGTCCCCAGCAATGGTGGTAAATGCCTCGGGGTAAGACGTCTGGTGTTTGTTGACCACGGCCTGCAGCTCCTCCAGTGCCAGACGGACGTCTGCCTGGGGTGGGATGTAGACCGCGGTCAGGATAACGGAGGTGAATTCTCTCGGGAGGTAGAAGGGACGGCACTTCACCGCCAGATGTTCGAGGTGTGGAGAGCATGAGTTGGACAGGACTGCCACGTCGGAACACCACGCAGAGTTGACCATGAGGCAGACGCCCCCTCCTCTCCCTTTCCCAGATGCCAGGGTACGGTCCATGCGGTGGATGGAGAACCCTTCAGGCTGGACCGCTGAGTCTGGGGAGCTGGGGGTGAGCCATGTCTCTGTGAAACAGAACACAGAGCATTCCCTCAGCTCCCTTTGATAAAGCAGTCTTGCCCTTAAGTCCTCCACTTTGTTTTCAAGGGACTGTACATTAGCCAGTAGGATAGTAGGGAGAGGGGGCCGGAGGCCCCTGCGCTTCATTCTGACCTGAAGTCCTGCCCGACGGCCACGTTTCCGGACACAATGGAGGCTTCCCCTTTGTTTCCAGGTACTGTGCTTGCTGTACCTGCTGTTTCTGCGGACCTGCGCTGGAACGGGGATTCCCTCACAGACGGCAGCTCCAGCTCCGTAACGAACAGGGGTTCCCTCAAAGTCGGCAACTGCAGCTCCGTTGTTGCTGGGAGATCCAGCCCGTCGGCTCTGGGGGTCATCCCGGGGTTTCAAGGTACAGTACCTGTGATCCGCAGTCGGGTCGGGAGTTCCACAGCCAGTGTGGGAAAGTTTAAAGTCCTGGATTCCCGCAGCTGCGGGAGCTCTGGAGAGGGAAGAAGGAGTGAAATCTAAAGCCATCGAGGGGTGGGGAGAGGAAGAATATGGGTGGAAGGGGACAGGAGGGATGGGAATGAGGGGAGAAGAAGGTTAACGGGGAGAATCGGGCATGGGAGATGAGCATACGAATGGGAAGAAGCAGTGTGACTACAGAGGCGTGTGGGAGATGCTGGGAGAAATGGGAACTTAATGAGTGGGGACATGGGAAAAAAAGAGGGGACGGGAGAGATATTACTTGAAGCTGAAGAATTCAATGTTCAAACCATTGAATTGCAAGCTAACCAGGTGGAATATGAAGTGTTGTTATAGTCATACAGCATGGAAACAGGCCCTTCAGCCCCACTTACTCATGCTGACCAAGATACCCCAACTACATTTGTCCCACTCGCCTGCATTTAGCCCATATCCCTCTAAACCTTTCCTATCCATGTACCCATCCAAATGTCTTTAAAAATTGTGTTATAGTACCCACCTCAACTACTTCCTCTTGCAGCTCATTCCATATATCCACCGCCATGCTGTGTTTCCATTTTACATGTGGCCTCACTCTGGGAATAGAGGAGGCCAAGGACAGAAGGATCAGTATGGGAGGGGGACAGGGGGTTAAAATGATCAGCAACCAGCAACTCCATCAGGCCTTGCCGTACCGAGTATGTGGTTGGTAAAATGGCACCCGAGTCTATGCTTAGTCTCATCGAAATAAAGAAATCGGAATCATAACAGGAAGTAGATGATCTGATTTTACAAAAAGTGGGCATGAATACTTGAAAAATCATGAATTTTTGCTTTTCATGCAAAACTTCACAGTTGTTCATGTGTATAAAATTGCAGGTGCAAATTGATCCAGATTCTGGGTCGTATTCTATTTTGAGCGAATTGACTATTTTATACCAAAAAAACAAGAAATGTTGCCCCCTACTTTGTAGACGATTGGTAGAATATGAGGGAAGAATGTGGGATTAATTTTGGGATTTGTGCAAATGGGTGGTTGATGGTTAGCATGGTTAGCATAGTGAGCCAAAAGGCCTGTTTCCACACTGTATCTCTCTATGACTCTAATTTGTGTAGCTCAGTGAATAAAACACCAGTCTGTCAGCCGTCTGAAAATATTTATTTTAAGTCCAAAGACGTACAGGTTTTCAGGCTAATTGGCTTGGTAAATGTAAAAATTGTCCCTAGTGTGTGTGTGGGACAGTGTTAATATGCGGAGATCGCTGGTTGGCGTGGACTCGATGGGCCAAAGGGCTTGTTTCCATGCTGTATCTCTAAACTAAACTAAGTCAGGTAGATAAAAATGCTGGAGAAACTCAGCGGGTGAGGCAGCATTTATGGAGCGAAGGTGACGTTTTGGGTCGAGACCCTTCTTCAGACTGATGTGGGGGTGGGAAGAAGAAAGGAAGAGGCAGAGACAGTGGGCTGTGGGAAAACCTGATATTGGAGGTCAATGTTCATACCGCTGGGGTGTAAACTACCCGTGAAATATGAGGTGCTGCTCCTCCAATTTACGGTGGGACTCACTCTGGCCCTGGAGGAGGTCCAGGACAGAAAGGTCGGATTCGGAATGGGAGGGGGAGTTGAAGTGCTGAGCCACCGGGAGATCAGGTTTATTATTGCGAACTGAGCGAAGGTGTTGGGCAAAGCGATCGCCAAGCCTGCGCTTGGTCTCACCGATGTAGAGCAGCTGACACCCAGAGCAGCGGATGCAATAGATGAGGTTGGAGGAGGTCGCAATAACCAATCTGATCTCCCGGTGGCTCAGCACTTCACCTCTCCTTCCCATGTCGAATCCGACCTTTCTGTCCTGGGCCTCCTCCATGGTCAGAGTGAGCCCCACCATAAATTGGAGGAACAGCAACTCATATTTCGCTTGGGTAGTTTACACCCAAGTGGTATGAACATCAACTTCTCCAATTTCAGGTAGTCCTTGCTTTCTCTCTCTTTCCCGCCCCTTCCCAGCTCTCCCACAGCCTACTGTCTCCGCCTCTTCCTTTCTTCTTCCGGCCCCCACCACCCCCACATTGGTCTGAAGAAGGTTTTCGACCCGAAACATCATCTATTCCTTCGCCCTACAGATGCTGCCTCACCCACTGAGTTTCTCCAGCATTTTTATCTACCTTCGATTTTTCCAGCATCTGCAGTTCCTTCTTAAACTGGGATTAGAATCAATGCTTGATCAATAAAATTGTCCAATTTCATTAATTACATGAATTGTCATTTACCATCGCTTGCCAAATCATCAATGATTGTCCAGATTCCCAAATCACAGCCTTAAGCAGACAGGAAACTCATTCATCAGGTAAGCCATCAAATAGTCCTGAGAGGCAAAAGAGAATATGAGTAGTTTAGCATGAAACGTAAAAACAGCCTGTGAGAACATTTATAGATGCATCAAAAAGGGAAAAGAACCAGCAAGGCAATAGTGAGCTCCTCATAGACAGGGAGAGGAGAATTTGTAAAGAGGGATATGGAAATTGACAGATGAAATAAGTAATTATTTGCATCTGCTCTCGTGAAAGACAACACACAAAGCCCACTAGATTTTTTGAGATAATCAAGGGTCAAATAAGAATTAACTGAGGGAATTAAGTATTCATCAAAAATTAAAACTAGAGAAGTTGAAGAGCTCAAAAGCTCACAAACCTCAAAGTGCCAATGATCCATACCCTAGAGTTTTACAGGGGAGGCTTCAAATACAATGAATGATCTGGTTATAATCTTCCATAGTTCTGAAATTCTGAAATTGTTCTTTTAGATTCAACTTTAGACTTTAAAGATACAGCACGGAAACAGGCCCTTCGGACAACTGAGTCAGTGCTGTCCACGAATCATGCTGTACACTAGCACTATCCTACACACTAGGGACAATTTACAATTTTTACCAAAGTCAATTTTCCTACAAACCTGTATGTTTTTGGAATGTGGGAGAAACTACAGCACCCAAAGAAGACCCACATGGTCACAGGGAGAATATATAAACTCTGTACATACAGCACCCTGAAGTGCTTACAATGGATTTACAGAGAGTAGAGCAAAGGATTGAGCATATAATCTTGAGAGACACTAGGGTTGAATGACAGGACGGAGGAAATGTTACCACCAATTCTAACTGACAGGTCGGCCAGTCAGGAGGCCCAGAAGTCAGTTGGCGATGGAGGCCATTGGACCTACAATGTGGCATGAATCTACAGTGTCCCTGCCAGTCTTCAAGTCAAGGGATATGGGGGAAAAAGCAGAAACAGGGTACTGATTTTGGATGATCAGCCATGATCATATTGAATGGCAGTTCTGGTTCGAAGGGCCGAATGGCCTACTTCTGCCCCTATTTTCTATGTTTCTATGTTTATCCATCCACCCAAATAACCACCATTTCCATTCACTGAACGATTTCTTAGATGGCAAGTTTTCAATAGGTTGAGGAATTGAATTAGACTGGAATTGCCTTCTCTATAGCTGAAACGAAAGAGAGGAGATCTCATTCTAGCAATGACTAGAATAGACAATTCTAAACAAATAAACAAAATTGCTAAAGGACTTGACAGGAGAGACGTAGAGAAAACTTTGCCCTTGTTGAAGAACCAGATAAATAATTTCCTCACTCAGAGAGTGGTGAACCTTTGAATGTCTCTGTTTTGGATGGCAGTGGAACAACAGTTCTGTTCAATCAAACATGTCAATAGATTTCTAGTTATTAAGGACATCAACTGGTATGTGTATGGGGCTGGAAAGCGGTGCTGAAGTGGATGATCAGCCATGGTCTTAATGAATGGCAGAACAAATAGAATTGTGTGGCCTCCTCCTGCTCCTGTTCCCTACATTCTTGTGTCCAATATTCAAAGTGCACAGGATACATTTAGGTCATAAGTCATAAGGTCATAAGTGATAGGAGTACAATTAGGCCATTTGGCCCATCAGGTCTACTCCACCATTCAATCATGGCTGATCTATCACTCCCTCCTAGCCCAATTCTCCTGCCTTCTCCCCATAACCTCTGAAACCTCTACTGATCAAGAATATATCTATCTCTGCCTTAACACTATCCACTGACCTGGATTCCACAGCTTCTGTGGCAAAGAATTCCACAGATTCACCACCCTAAGACTCAATAATTTTTTCCTCATCTACTTCCTAAAAGAACGTCCTTTAATTCTGAGGCTATGTCCTCTAGTCCTAGACTCTCCCACTAGTGGCAACATCCTCCCCACATCTACTTTATCCAAGTCTTTCACTATTCTGTACGTTTCAATTAGGTCAATCAATCAATCAATCAATCAGTTTTATTCGTCACTTACACATAAAGTGCAAGTGAAATGAACGTCCCCCCTCATTCTTCCAAACTCCAGCGAATACAGGCCCAGTGCCGACAAACGCTCATCATAGGTTAACCTACCCATTCTTGGGATCCTTCTTGTAAACCTCCCCTGGACCCTCTCCAAAGCCAGCACCTCCTTCCTTAGATATGGTGCCCAAAATTGCTCACAATGTTCCAAATGTGACCTTACCGGCACCTGATAGTGCCTCAGCATTACATCCCTGATTTTGTATACATGCCCTCTTGAAATAAATGCTACCATTAAGTTTGTAGTCATTAGTCAGGGTATAGAGGATAGAAAATGGGTAACAGAACTAGCGTGAACGGATGACCGATGGTCAGCGTGGACTCAGTCAAGGGCATGTCTTGGGCAATTGCTTTGAGTGTGCATGTGACTCATTAAATGATATCTAAATCAAATAAAATAAACAAATTAGTCAGCAGTCAATTGCAACAAAGAAAATTGTGGTACCAATATTTCCACAAGAATATGTTGATATATTTCAATAACAGTTTACATTAATTTTGTTTTCATCAAATAAATTCAAAGCTGGCAGCTTGTATAATTTGTCAGTAGCCTTGAATTTCAAACATTATTTAGTTTTATGTTGTAACCTCAAAATAGAAGCATCAACAGACAGAGATTTGATGCAAATAGAAAGAAAGCTGCAAATAAGTATTCTCTGCAATTATTCAGTGATAATTTGACATAAACTGACAGCATTATTGACAATTCCTTCTTAATTTACAAATTATATGTGGAAGAAATCTGAATAAGGCTGCATAAACTGACATTCACATCTCATAAGCTTTCTCACCATTAATCACTAACTTCACAGTACATTGTTTTCTATGCGAGGATATCAGATGGCAGGAAAGAACTGCAGATGCTGGTTTAAATCGAAGGTAGACACAAACTGCTGGAGTAACTCAGCAGCACACGCAGCAACTGAAGCAAGACTTTTGCCGAGAAATCTAATGATACTGCACCCTCTCACTCTTGAACTACACTTTTGAAAGGCAATGTTTCTCAGAGTGTAAAGCAATTGTGTTGTTTCCAGATGGAACTGCACTACACTGGACAGCCCATCAGGCATTTTCTGTTGCCATTCGTACTTTCATGGATCAGCTGTTTCACACCAGATATGCTTGCAATTATGTCAACTTATTAAAAATGCCCAAGTGGTGCATTGTTAGGCAGGGGCGGAAATCGGTATCAAAACATGGGGGGGGCACAATTTCTTGGTGCCGCATGCGCACATGCGCGAGGCTTCGTAAGATTCGGCCGTGAGTCCTGTGGACAAAAACATCGGGAACTGACCTGCTTGAATCGGCCCGTTCGCGGGGCCTTTCATCGCCCGGCGTGGCTTAAAACCGGCAGCGGATCTTCCATCACCCGGCAGGGGCTTCAACATCAGGAGCTTCGATCGTCTCGAAGCAGCAATTTGACCACGGGGCGATGGAAGATCCCGCGGCCAATTTTAAGCCGCGCGGGGCGATGAAAGGCCCTGCGAACTGGTCGATTCAAGCTCCGCTCTATGATCTTTGCTCCACCAGGACGTCTCCCTACTCCAATCATCGTGCTGAATCATTATGTCCCCTCTCCCCCGCCCCCACTGCCTGCTGACTGACTTCTCCCTCGTCCAATCGGCGCCCTTGATCATCAGTCCTACCCCCACAGTCTCGCGGAAAGAGGAGATTTTAAAGTTTTTTTCACCAAATTTCAAAATCCGGATTACAAATCATGGGGGGTATTGTCCCCCACCTCTCAAAACGTGGAGGGGACGTGCCCCCCGTCCCTCCCGGGATTTCTGCCCATGTTGTTAGGAGAAATTAAGGCACTTTTTGCAGAGGCATGCTTGTCATTGAGCACATTCACTCCTATCAGGTCTTATTAGCAATGCTTACTTTGCCTAGTTCAGTATAGCATGCAGCGTGGAAATAGGCCCTTCGGCCCACCGAGTCCATGCTGACCAGCGACCCCGTACACTAGTACAATCATACACACTAGGAACAATATACAATTTTTACCAAAGCCAATTAACCTACAAACCTGCATGGCTTAGGAGTGTGGGATAAAAACAGAGCAATTGGGGAAAACCCACATGGTCACGGGGTGTACGTACAAACTCCGCACAGATAGCACCTGTAGTCAGGATCAAAACAAGGTCTCTGACACTGTAAAGCAGCAACTCTACCGCTGTGCCACAGTGTTGCCCTCAGATGGGATGCCGATTAAAGAAAGATGCATTATGGGCAGTTTCCAACCAGATGCCAGAAACCTGACTCTGGTAAGCCTCCTTTAACTTATTATCCTTTAGCTCTCTGAGGACCTAAAACCATCCAGTCAAGTTTCAGACCCCTAGTTCACAAGCTACCACAATTACCACAAAATCTCTGCCTCACAACTCCAATCCATCACATCTCTTTCCTGCCAACCCCAGATTTACCTGTTCACCTTCACATGCTTTGGACAAACATTACACATAAAGGAAAGAATATGTAGGAGCAAAGAACTGCAGGTGGTAGTTATGAAACAAGGACACAAAGTGCTGGAGTAACTCAGCGTGTTAAGCAGCATCTCTGGAGAAAATGGATAGGTGACGTTTCAAGTCAGGACCCTTCTTCAGTCTGTAGGGAGAGTCCCGACACAAAATGTCATATATCCATGTTCACCCAAGATGCTGCCTGACCCATTGAGTTTCTCCAGAACATTGTGACCTTTCCTGATATAATGCATATTCCACAATGCTTGTTAACTCAGGTCTTCAGTGGTAATTAATTTGGCAATGACACAAACACAACCAAAACAATTATTGATTGCTAGATAGTACCCAATTAATGTGTCATTGCAGGCACCAATTAATTTTTAGGGCTCTATAATTATATAAATTCAAATAATATTATTGTTCAGAGAAGTATTGCCATATTTTTCTTTTATAAAAATTACAAGTAAGCAGTAACAGCAGTGATGAACATATTTATGAGGAAATGTTTTCCTAATATGGCTTTCAAAACAAAGTAATTCAAGAGATGCATTGAAATCAATAACTAAATTCATTGTTGATTGCAAGACTATTTCATCACTAATAAATCAATTATCATTGACCTTTAAATATACACTGAATCATTTGGATATATACAGAGAACTTGGCCTACTTCACCTTGAGCTACAAAGTTAAGATAAAATTGCACATTATGAAAAAAAAAGATCCATTTGATTTATTGGGCAAATCACATATTCCCAACTGGAAAGGAACTGATTTATTTCTACAAAACCGTGGATCAATCCTGGAGATACATTTGTGGCACTCTTATTGATTATTGATGCAGAACATGATAATGTTCCATGGGAAGGCAATAAATAGGGTGTTTCCAAGTGCAGAGTCTTGTGCTCTATCATTGCTGTATAATCATTTACTCCACTGTTACAGCTTTGTTATTCCTGTGTTTTGAGCTTCAACTAAGAACAATGTTAACCAATATCCAATGCTATCCCACAATTAATCAGCATTCTCGGAGATCACATTGCAATTTTGATTTTCCAGGTATACATGAAACAGATCTTACAAATACAAATCATGGATCTGATGCCATTTTTACCACCTTCCCAAAAGTTGGTCTTAAACAATCAGTTTAATGTACATTCTCAATTTTTGTTTTATTGCAATCTTTAAAGAGACAAAAGAAAGGTGCAAAACGAAAATGCGAGGGCATAGATAAGATAGATGGTTAGATTTTTGTTTGTAGGGTAGGAGAGTACAGAACTAGTATAGTCAGACAACATCTCTGGAGAAAAGGAATGAGTGATGTTTTAGGTTGAGACCCTTCTTCAGACTTTTTTTCAGAGGGGTCTAAACCAGAAACGTTACCCATTCCTTTTCTCCAGAGATGCTGTCTGATCCACTGCGTTACTCTGGCTTTTTATGTCTATCTTCAGTTTAAACCAGCATCTGCAGTTCCTTTCTATACATAGAACTAGTAGGTGCAGGTTTAAAGTGAGAGGAGAGAAAGTTAAAGGAGATCTGGGCATTAACTATTTCACACACATATTTGTAATGAGTTGTCAGGAGAGGACGTGGTAGAGGTGGATAACAATAACAATGTTTACAAAGCACTCGGACAGGTATGCGAGCAACAAAGGTGTAGAGAACCAGAGGCCTATTTTAGGAATATTATATCTATGGAGTTAGACATCAACGTAGGCACGGATAAGGTGCACAAGTGCACTTCTGTGATGTACATTTCTGTGATTCTATTATGAAAAATTGGGACCTCCGAGAGAATCACATTTACCTGTTGAAAGTAACACAGTGGAAGCCTTGCCCAATTACTATCAAGCCCAGGGGCATCTGGATAAGGCCTATGCTAGTAAAATATTAGCAGTAATATATTTAAAAACTAGTTATTATTCTGCAGCCCCATGACAGTGACATTATTTATGTGGGAGGTGATAATGTTAATCCTGGCCAAATTGGAGAGATAAGGACATTAAAATTGAGTAAAGGCTTCTGGGCTGCTAGGCCATTTGGTCAATTTAAAAAGTGCCTTCTGAAGAAATGGGACAAGCTGCAGAATGGTGCCAGTTTGTCTAGAGCCTAGATTAGAGCTGCAAGAAGAGAATGGGAACATCTGCAGATCCTGACAATTAGGTGCAAAATGCATAGAATGGATTGGATGAATGCAAACCAGACATACAATTGTCAAACGATATGGAAACAGTGAAGAAGGGAGCTAATTGGAATTTGCAGAATGTTCTTCAATCAATCAATCAATCAAGATTTATTCATCACATACACAATAACAATAAAGTGCAGTGAAATGAACTTGCCAGCAGCGGTACAATAAAAAAAAGAACACACAATATACAATAAAAATTTAACACAAACATTCACCACAGCATTCTTCACTGTGGTGGAAGGCACAAAGTATAGTCAGTCCTCCTCCATTTTCCCCCGTGGTCGGGGCCATAATCTCCACAGTCACCGCTGCGGGTGGCCAGATGACAGGCCCTCTCGTCGGCAAGGTAAGTCCCGCATCAATGCTTCCCTGCCGGAGACTGCGGCTTCAGGATGACGTAGGCCGCAAGCCAGCGGTCGGAGCTCTTCTCCAGGGACTCCCGGCGAGGGATCCCGCTCCGGAAGGTAAGTCCACGCAGCGCCAGAGGCTAGAAACCCGCAGTCCACTTCTTCAAGGTGTTGCAGGCCGCGGGCCGGCGGGTTGGCGGGTCGGAGTTCTTCCTCACCGAGGGTCCCCAACGAGGGATCCCAGGCTCCGGACGCTGCACCTGCGACTAGAAGCACCACAGTTTGCGGCTTCAGGCTGAACAGTCCGCGGGCCAGCGATCGGAAAAAGTCCACGCTGCGCCCGAGGATGAAGCTTCGGGCCCGACTCCAGGAAAGGCCGCACCAATCCTTGGTGTTAGGCCGCAAGGGAGGCGACATGGAAAAAGTCGCCTCTCCGTGGAGGAGATGACTGAAAGCGGTTTCCCCCTTACCCCCCCACACCACCCCCCACACAAGACACGTTGCTGGCAGGGCAGCCATCTCGCAGCACCCCCACTAGACGGAAAATAAATAAAGAGATCGTTCTGCTATCTACTCTAAGAATGGCAGCGTACAAATTAGGGATTAGAGGGGAACACGAGAGAACTGATCCTCCTCGGGACATTCCGGAACAAGGAAAGGAAGATGGTGGAAGCCAGGAGCAGGAGCAGGAGAGAATACCATCTTCTAAAAGGGAAACTACTGAGATGGCTCTTAAAGGGGAGGTGCCGACTAAAATCAATCTTATTAAATTTGGTAAGAGTGCAGCAGTATCTGTAGACCTCGAAGGGAGAGAGGCTCACAATATGCCAGGGTGGGTAGAATTTTTCGGGAAGGAGCCACAGCATTCCTCACAGCACTCTCATGTTCTCAGTTCGGAGATGCCATGCGCAGCTTGCGAGCAGGGCACACGGGAGGAGTCAGCGACATCTTCGACTCCTCGCACTAAACACAAATCTAAAGTGGAAAAATCGGGGAAGGACCTAGCTCCTATGATTGCTCCACCAGTGGGGGATAGTATGGGAGATCAAGGAGCTAGAAGGAAGGTTCCGCCGAAGTGGGCACCAGAATTAATTAGGAAATCCAGTAATGGGAAAGTGAAAGAATCCTTCCTGAAGTACAGAGACAGAACGAGTAGCTTTTCTGAGGTGAGACAGCAGGAGGATACGGAGGGATTGATCCTGACATTGATAGTATTATTATGTCGGAGCAATTTCGATGGGGTATAGAACTGATTCCCCCTAGGCAGTTCGTTTGTAGAAAGCTGCCTACTCCACCTTTTTAGGTATTAGGTCCCGCAGTAGATGTAAATTACCCCCGGGCCACAGACGTTTACACTTTAATGCAGCCTGGTCCAATGGCAGCTCAGAGACCTGTATTAAGAATTCAGAAATGGGAAATAACTACAGGGGAAGACAAGGAGGAGGAGGATCACAAAACTGCCATTCCGAGAGCCGAACTTTTCCTCGGTTTGGTTGGAGAGGGTATTGAGCTGTTAGACCTGATCAGTGCTACAACTGTGGGGAATTAGGAACTAAGGAGAACTGAAATGACACTAGGGAGAGAAGAAACAAACTTATTGTACAAGAGGTACGGGAGTGGGGAAATGAGCTATTGTACTAACTTGTTAATGAGTTTATGCCTGCAGGACAGTATAATCGACAACATACTATCTGGGGAGTGAGGTAAAGTATATACAGACCCCTTGAGAACAGGCAGAAGACAGCACAGGTAATGTAGCTCCCCAGAAACAGGAATCAATAAGCAGGAGGAAATGATACTGTCCTGTCCCTTTAAGAAAATCTGGGAAGGCCAACAGATAGAGAAAGCTGCTCCTCAGTATCCCTACTCCCTTGAAACTAACATCAGAGAAGAAGAAGAAGATACCTACCCTAATGCCCAACTTTAACATCATCTAACTTGTGATGCCAGTGAAGGAAGGAAAGTAACACTATCTAATCTTTCCTAAAGAAACAACACTGACAACCTATGACGACTATTGGGGCAAGCTCCACTTTAAAGAATTGAATTTGAAAAATACATTCCTCTGTGGTTTGGGGTAAAACACCTACTTTGCTTCTAAATTATGATTATTAGAAATAAATTTATAAAATTTTGAATTCGGTCTCTAAATTGTATGGTAATGAATTGGAGGGACTTTAAAATTTGAGATTTGGAACGGACGTGAGATTTGGCTTAGGAATATTTGGAGTTTGATTATTAATTGATATTGTTATTGTCTCATCCCCAGACAGGTAGCCAAAGATGGGAAGGAGTGTTCAGAGAACATCAGGAAGGATGTAATTTGGGAAGATCTGGTAACATGGAAATTATTCAGGGAACATAGAGTTGGAATTGGAAATGGTCAAAAGAGGAACTGTGAACAGCAGGACTTCCTTTCAAGAGACCATCCAGAAAGTACTCAGTGGTTAGGAAACTAGCATAACTCCCTATGGACTGAGAGCCCAGCCAACATACTAAGGAAGAAGTACTGGAGGAGAAGTCTATTGAATTAGAAGGAGAAACTTGAATGGGTGTGGAGATATCAGAGTCGATGTATTTAACCGATGGATCTAAATTGTTTAACCCTTAATGGTAAAGCAGCTTCTATTATCAAGGTGGAAAGAAATTGTCCCTAGATTTGGCATTCTTAATTGGATTTATGATGAAATTGACAACATATGGGAATTGATTGTTTAAATTTGAACAGCTGGGAATTCCACATGAATTGGAATGGAATTGTGTTATCGGCCACAATGCTAAGGAATGAGAATGATGAAATGGACATTTATAAAAAAATAGTAAATTGAAGGTTGAGACTGAATTTGGTAAATTGGAACATTTATCATGGTTTGCTTTAAATAAGAGTCATGCCTTCAGGGAAATCTGGACTGAACCCAACTGAAATTTATATGCGAAACCATCATCAGATATACATATTATAACATTGTGTGAATATGGAGTGAGCTGATTAGTGTTGATCCTAGGATAGTAAAGAGTATATTATAGAACAGAATATAAATAAGAGTGATAGAGCAGAATATAATAGGGTAGTGATAGGGAAATAGAAAAGGGATAGTATTGTAGAATTACAGTGAATGTATGGGAGAGCATTGGTGCATGAATGGTAACTTGCTTGATCCCATGTTTTTCAGGAATTATAGGTTATAGGTTCAACTATGGAAAGGGATGGAAGAATGGGCAACAACACAGGTGGAGGGAATTTGCGGCCACAAAAACTCGGGAGGTGAAGACTCATCAGAAGGAAATTGTGAAGCTACGCCCACGAAAACTCGGGAAGCTTGATAAGATTCTGGGAAGAAACATCATCGTCTTGTGTTGCTGATAGATGGGAATTGTAATGGACACACATATCTATATCTGGTTATCTGATTATCTGACTACATAGTTATCATAAATGATGGTTTATCATATTTGATAAAAGGAAGGAATGTTAATCCTGGCCAAATTGGAGAGGCTAGGATACTAAAATTGAGTGAAGGCTTCTGGGCTGCTAGGTCATTTGGTCAATTTAAAAGTACCTTCTGTAGAAATGGGACAAGCTGCAGAATGGTGCCAGTTGTCTAGAGCCTAGGTTAGAGCTGCAGGAAGAGAATGGGAA
The DNA here is from genome assembly GCF_010909765.2 of Amblyraja radiata. NCBI lineage: Eukaryota > Metazoa > Chordata > Chondrichthyes > Rajiformes > Rajidae > Amblyraja > Amblyraja radiata. The sequence continues at coordinate 22,166,723 of NC_045966.1, forward strand.
CATCTGCAGATCCTGACAATTAGGTGCAAAATGCATAGAATGGATTGAATGAATGCAAATCAGACATACATATTGTAAATAATGTTGCAAAGCTTTACTTTGCTGGATGTTGATTGGATTAAGTATTGAGCCTTGTCTGGTTTTCTTGCATATCAGTTTGCGAAACACTGTTTGAATACAATGTATTTGCCACTGTACTATTGGGTTCGGGAATCAATATCTGTTATTGGACTGTAAAGAGGCCACCCCCATATGGTTCAGCCCCTCAAGGTTCGAGGACCTATAAAAGTCCGCTCCCACGAGGGCCTGTGTCGATCTTCTGGGAGAACGCTTAGGACTGCGTAACTTTCTGGAGTGTCTTTGTTTGAGCGAGGCCAACAGGGCTTGATCAGGCAGATACAAGGATCAAACCCACGGTGGTTAGGTACAGTAGTTGGAACTGTAATTGTGTATTGTCAATATAAAATTTAGATGTGCAAGTCCTTGACTCAGTGATTTTTGACTGAAACTAGACTGGGGGATAGCTTAGAATGAGCATTTTACAATAGCATGGTTATTTATATGTTACCTACCTCCCATTTTAAATCCAAGTATCCCACTGATAGTTTTTCCGTCTCTATGCCAAAGTGTGCCATTTAAATCTATATCCTCATAAAGTTTAAGAGGCTCAGTAAGCCTAGATGTCTCAATGCAACATCTGCCTGACTCTTCTGAATCATGTCTATTGCAATGTTGTATACGTCTCTGGGGCACCTTCTCATAATTACTAGATATACATCTTGCAGTTTCTGTTCTTACACAAAGGGCTGAGTTTTCATCACCAGTTCCAGCCAATTGTGCACAACATAAATTCAAACATCTATACACACTGCAGAGCCTCCGAATAATCTGCACATAGTATGAATAAAACCTATGCCATTCAAATGTATTCTGTCAAACTGAATAGTTCTAGTCATCTGAAAAAGGCATCTTTTATGAATTAGAATTCTACATTTGCTATGAAAGGATTGCCGTGAAGATTCTGCAGACTGATTCCTAGGATGATGGATCTATTAGGTTTCTATTTTTTGGAGTTTGGAGTAAAAAGATGTGGCATCATTGAAATGTTCGCCTAGAATCTGATTGTTCCATCTTTTTAGAAAATGGTGTTAATGGTTTTTAAAAATACAGTGAAAATGTATTTCCTGATGACCTCTTTTGCTAATTATTATCAGCATCTGGAGGGTTTTATTTTTTAACTTCTTTGTGCAGTTCTGCATTTTTCTGATATGGATGACGCAGAAGCAAGAACTGAATTTACCTGTTTTAGATACGCAGCCAGATTTCATTCATTTCCTCTTCTTGCACCATCACTGTATACGTACTTCTGTTATTCAGCAGTCTTTATCACCCTTTTTCCAGGCAGCTTCACCAGCACATCTGTCATTTAATTTCCCATGATCTCTATCGCACCACAGATATCCCTACCTTGTTCTCTCTGGCCTGGACCCATTTCTCTACAACTTTGTCTTATTTTTAACAACGCCAACTCAGATGAAAAGTAATTAGTGTGAAATGTTAATTCTATTCCTTTCTCCACAGATTCTGCCTGGCCTGCTAAGAATTTCCAACCTTTTTGTCTTTTGAATGTATATTTGAGGCTTCAGCAATCAATGCATAAAATAAATAAAAACAGAAAATGTTGGAAGCCCTCAGCAGCTGGTAGGCAAGAGGGGAATGGAAAGCTCCGAGTCAAGATGTTTGAACATCCTTCATTACAAATGATGGAGAGTTGACAGCTTATTTGTAAGTAAAGAGCAAGATGAGATGAGGGGAAAGACCAGGAGAGAATTGAAAACTGTTTTGAATAGACTGGGATTATTTTCCCTGCAGTGGAGAAGGCTGAGGGGTGACCTGAGAAAAAAGTATACTAAATTATGAGGGACATAAACAGAGTGAAGAGAAGGAAACTTTCCCCCATAACTGAGGCATCTAAGACCAAAGGGCATTTGTTTGGATGCACATTAAAGCGGCCTTTTCACGGGGCGAGTTGACGCAAGATGTCACCAGAGTGAAGAGGTCGTGGTCCAGCACGAGTCTCGCACGATATAACGGGGGGTATATAAAGAGTTCCCACGGTACTCGGCATTTCTGCTATTTGTGCGAGTGCCTTGTCCGTTTCCCGAGCTTTCCCGTTAAATCTTGAATGAACATCGTGAACTACACGTGACACAAATGATGTAACTTTTTTTTCACACACTATATATATCCTCCCTTGGTTGAATTGGCTCATTTGGAGACATATTTTACTGTGTATGTGGGAGACACAGATGGACTGAGCACAGTACCTCAGTCTTACTGTGTGTGGGAGAGGGGGAGAAAGAGACGTACACTCACAGAGGCAGAGTCTCTCAGCCTGTGTAAGAGGGAGGGAGAGAGAGAGAGAGGCACACACAAGGTGGATGTGAAATCTCACCTGCCTGTTTCAGTGACAGACACCCGCCGTCAGTAAATGAAGACACCCCCATCTGTCTCCCCCTCCTCTCCCTCGACTCACCCACCTTTCTCTCCCAACTCCAGTCCCGTCCCGAACCCCTGGGAAACTGAATAGAGCAACAGTCAACTGCTGCCTGTGCGCTGATATGACAATAAAGGCTACTTTACTTTACTGAGTTAAAGAGTTCCCACGGTAGACTGTAAAACTGGGACCCTGGTTATGGACTCCCCCAACACCGGAACCCTTCTTCAGACAGCCTAATCGGAATTGAGTCTGAAGATGTGTCTCGTCCCGAAACATCAGCTTTTTTTCTCCAGAGATGCTGCTTGACTCGCTGAGTTACTCCAGCTTTTTGTGTCTGTCTTCGGTTTAAACCAGCATGTGCAGTTCACTCCTTACACGGGTCTCTGTACAACATTGATTGGTAGCGTTCCGGACCCCTGGACCCGAGGACTCCGACCTGTATCTCTCAAAGAAGTACATGTGAAAAATTTCTCACGGACCATAAAAATGCGTAACCTTTCAGTAAAGTCCCTTTTAAAGATTATAGTTATTTTCTTGAATCTCATTAACATAACTTATGAATAAGTTGATGTCCATATGCGGATGCAAATCTTTATTTTAATTTATTTTTTAAATTCAATCCCACATAAGATAATTTTTACTCACCTTCTGTTCCCTCTGTCCAGCTTCCGGGTTCACCGTTCGCAGGAGTTCCCACGGTACCCGCAAGAGTTATTACGGATATCGCACTGGCCACTACGTTCATATAATGTTGCAATACTCAACCACAAGTGTACAAGTCACTCTTGGAGAAATTCAAACTTTCTTGAATTTTCTCCCGAGTGACCAAGTTACACGATGACCTGCCGTTAGCGCTACGGTAGTCCACGGTGGTCCACGAATGCCGTACTGTTATCGCACGAGGTTCCCACGATGTTAAACTCCGGTTAACTCTTGCGTCAAGTCGCCCCGTGAAAAGGCCGCTTTAAGAGAGTCAAAGAGATTCTAAAGGGGAAAAAAATAATCCAGAGTATGGCTACAATCTGGAATGTATCGCCTGAATGGTGTAGAGGCTGGTACTCTCACAATTATTTAAATGTAAATGGATGAGCATTTGAATCACCAGGGCATAGAAGGCTATGGATCAAGTGATGATGAATGGGTTTGATATAGATGGGCACTTGACGGTTGGCATGGACATGATGGGTCGAATGACCTGTTCTGTACTGTGTCTTTATGTCTATAATTAGGTGGAGAATAGGAGATATTACATGACCAAGGAGATAGATAGATAGATAGATAGATAGATAGATAGATAGATAGATAGATAGATAGATAGATAGATAGATAGATAGATAGATAGATAGATAGATAGATAGATACTTTATTAATCCCTTTCTCAGGGAAATTCAGAGCCAGTAGCAGTACAATAAAAAGAACACACAATACACAATAAAAATGTAACACAAACATCCACCACAGCATTCATTACTGTGGTGGAAGGCACAAAATTGGCGAGTCCTCCATTTTCCACCGTGGACGGGACCATAACCCTCCGCAGTCGCCGCTGCAGGCGTCCAGATGTTCAGACAAGGTAAGTCCTGAATCGGTGCCTCCCCACCAAAGACCGCGACTTCAAGTTGGTGTAGGCCGCAGGCCGGCGGTCGAAGATTTAAAGTTCCCGCTGCGCCACAGCTAGAAGCACCGCAGACTGCAGGGCCGGCGGTCGGAGCTCCTCTCCAGGGATTCCCAGCGAGGGACCCCGCTCCGGAAGGTAAGTCCCCGCTGCTCCCGTGGTAGGTTGGCCGCGGGTCGGCGGTCGGAGCTCTTTTCCTCCCGGGTCCCCAATGAGGGATCCCAGGCTCCGGACGCCGCGCCAACTGGTACTCTGCAGACCACGGCTTCAGGCTGCTGCGGGCCAGCGAACAGAGAGCTCCCCTCCGGCGACCCCCGGTGAGGGCTCGCCCACTCCGCGACGAAAGCGTCCTCGCTGCGCCCGCTGCTGAAGCCCCAGGTGCGTCTCCGGGAAAGGCCGCACCGATCCTCGATGTTAGGCCATGGGGGAGGCGACATGGAAAAAGTCACCTCTCCGTGGAGGAGGCGACCTAAACGGTTTCCCCCTTACCCCCCCACACCACCCCCCACACAAGACACACAGAGAGACATTAAAAACACACATTAAGGCACACAAAAAAAAAAAAGTAGAAAAACTAACACGCTACTGGCAGGGTTGCCGGCTCACAGCGCCCCCACCGACCGAATCAGTTTTATGAAGATGATACGTGGTAGAAATAAATGATAATGGAAAACAGAAAATGAATCAATTGAAGTATGAATGGTTACAGAGCATTATTATTAGTACTTGCAACCCAACAAAATGACTACCTTTCCAATGTTTTTTACTTCCATTTCAGATTGCAGTATTTTCCTTTTGTATTACTCCTAAATTATTTTCCATTAGATGAGAGCTGATTACATTAATTTTCATAGGCTGACACTTTTACTCGATAGTTACAAAGCCAGAAGAGACATGCACAATCTAAACTGTGAGCACCAATCCATAATATATTCTTCCCAACAAAGATCAGGAGTTGACACAGTTAAGAACAACAAAGATGTGAAATCCTGTATACTTGCAGTTGCATTCAAGCACATAGACATAGTCATAAAATGTGAAGAAAAAAATCAATGTCATTTGCAAGAACATAAGAATATAAGTTATAGGAAAAGATCTTTGAGCTTGCATGCTGTTCCACAATACCATGGCTGATAGAGTCATACAATGTGGAAACAGGCCCTTCGGCCCAACTTGCCAAATAATGACAATCATGCCATTGCAAAGGGGAGAACTTGAAGCTAAGCATAGTACTGCGGAGGAAGAGAGCGTTGGCATCGAATTTGATTGAGATGGTGTGGGTGTGTGAAGATTTGCTGGAGGGGTCTGAATGTAGTCCTGTTTCCCTTGCCCCACAACCAATGTTTTAAAATGCTCAGTCTGAAGAAGGGTTTCGGCCCGAAACATTGCCTATTTCCTTCGCTCCTAGATGCTGCTGCACCCGCTGAGTTTCTCCAGCATTTTTGTGTACTTTTAAAATACTGTACTTGAACCGTCTTTAGCCATTAGCAGTTAAACTTGCATCAATTTCCCAATCACTCTGTGGGAGTCTGATTTAAATGTGTTAATGGAGATGCTTACAAGCACACCATACAATTTGCTATGAAATGGTGGTTAATGTGTATACACCAAACTGAGGAAACTTTCAGTGTTTTGTATGTATTTTCTCCCCTTCTCCAATCCCCTTCCACCTGTCTCCTTAAAGGGTGGACATCAAAGCCTCGATAAAGGCATTTAACACAAAACATTTCAGTTGCAAGAACAATTAATATTATCTAAGTGGCTCGAATGTGATTTCCTACAATGATTATGACAGAAGGTTTTATAAAATCACAACCTGATAATCCCTGACATCTTTTATCCATGATAATCAGATATTGTGAACCGCATCAGATTTAGATAACACATGAAGAACAGACATAAATTAAAAACACAGCTAAATAAAATTATCAACTGGCTTTTCCCTGAGATGTTGTTGGCCTGTCACCATGTCCTGTTTGAATGTGAAATTAAAGTCATACTAGTCTATTTGAATTCTGCATCCAAGTTTCAAGATATATGTGTGTGAAAAATGTTTTCAGAATCATTGCTTGTGAAGAGCTCCCATACACACAGATGGCCATTGACTGACAATGAGCTTCCCCCAAATGAACCACAGGCCATTAACATAGAGGAAATATGGTGTTTATTTCTGCAATCCAAAAATCAGTGCCAAGGTTCGTATTAACAAGTCAAAGAAGCAAAAAATAACACAGATGCAATATATTGCCATAGTTGCCACTACCAACTCCATGGGGATAATAAATTGCATGCATTGCAAATGCTTAGGCCTACATTCAACAAAGTTACCGTGTTCTTCTATTCTTCTGATACAAGAATAAGGCAACTTTGGGGCACATAGAGACATGCATGTTTTTGCTAACTTTTTCAAAACCCTATAGGCACAGTGGTGCAGCGGTAGAGTTGTTGCCTTACAGCTCCAGAGATCCGAGTTCGACACTGACTATGGGTGCTGTCTGTATGGAGTTTAAACGTTCTCCCCATGACCTGCATGGGTTTTCTCCAGGATTTCCAGATTCCTCCCACTCTCCAAACACATCGAGGTTTGTAGGATTGGTACAATTGTAAATTGTCCCTAGTGTGTAGGATAGTGTTACTGTGCAGGGATCACTGGTTGGTGCAGACTCGGTGGGCCAAAGGGCCTGTTTCCACACTGTATGCCTAAACTAAACTAAACCCGATCCTTCTCAGTATCATTTGATCTCCCGGTGATCACTCTATAAATTCACTCCATCAGCATCTTGCTACGTAAGTCACCAAGATTTAGGTTTTAACACTTAGATTCAGGTTTTAACACAACTCAGTAATGACACGTTTACATAAATCTATAAATCTGATGGTGACATGGGAGAAGTGACAATATCAACACCACTGAATGGTTTAGAACTGTGGTCATCATAATACCAAATCTAAAATGGAATTGCCAGTTATATGGAATAGAGTCAAAGTTACAGCGTGGAAACAGGCCCTTTGGCCGAACTTGCCCACACCGATTAACATGTCCCATCTACACTACTCCCACCTGCCTGCGTTTGGCCCATATCCCTCCAAACCTGTCCTTTCCATGTACCTATCTAGTTGTTTCTAAAATGTTGCAATAATAGCTGTATAGGTGATAGACTTCTGACTGACATCCACTATAAACCCAGTGATTCCCATGGCTATCTAGACTACACTTTTTCCCACCCTGCTTCCTGTAAAGACTCCATCCCCTACTCCCAATCCCCTACTCCCAAACTCCAAGCCGCATCTGCTCGCAGGATGAGGTGTTCCACACCAGGGCATCGGAAATGTCCTCATTCTTCCGGGAACAGGGGTTCCCCCTCCCCTACTATAGATGAGGCTCTCACCAGGGTCTCTTCAATACCCCGCAACACTGCTCTCTCTCCCCATCCCCTTCCACCCCACTAGCCGACACATACAACAAATAGTCCTCCGTCATTTTCGCCACCTCCAACGTGACCCCACCACTCGCCACATCTTCCCATCTCCCCCCCTGACTGCTTTCCGCAAAGACCGCTCCCTCCATAACTCCCTGGTCAATTCTTCCCTTCCCACCCGCACCACCCCCTCCCCGGGCACTTTCCCTTGCAACCGCAGGAGATGCTACACTTGTCACTTTTCCTCCCCCCTCGGCTCCATTCAAGGACCCAAACAGTTGTTCCAGGTGCGACAGAGGTTTACCTGCACCTCCTCCAGCCTCATCTATTGCATCCCGCTGCTCTAGATGTCAGCTGATCTACATCGGTGAAACCAAGCGTAGGCTTGGTGATCATTTCGCCGAACACCTCCGTTCGGTCCGCATTAAACAACCTGATCTTCCAATGTGGTTCAGCTCTTCAACTCCCCCTCCCCTTCCGAATACTACCTTTCTGTCCTGGGCCTCCTCCATGGCCAGAGTGAGCACCACCGGAAACTGGAGGAGCAGCACCTCATATTCCGCTTGGGCAGTCTGCACCCCAGCAGCTTGAACATTGACTTCTCCAATTCCCGTTAGCCCTTGCTGTCTCCTCCCCTTCTCAGCTCTCCCTCAGCCCTCTGGCTCCTCTTCTTCCTTTCTTCTTCCCGATGGATGGAATAGATGATGTTTCGGGTCGAGACTCTTCTTCAGTCCGAAATGTCACCAATTGCTTCTCTCCAGAGATGCTGCCGGTCCCACTGAGTTATTCCTGCATTTTGTGTCTATCTTCAATCTCTTAGTTCCCGCTCTGGGAGTAGGAGTGTGGGCAGATCCGGATTCACAACGGCCGTGAGCCCCAGGCCGAGCTCGGCAATCGTTTACCTGCTTCTGCTGCTGTTGGACGTGCGCCACGCCATGGTCTTGGGCCTGTCCCACTTTGGCCGTCAGTTACGCGACAGGCCGGTGGCGCGCAAAGATTTTGTTCAGGAAGAAGTCCACACTCCTCCACACCATTCCATGCACCCTGTCCTGCACTACCCACGCACTACCCATGCGCTACGCACACACTACCCACAAGCTAGCAGGTCGCGTAAATGGCGCGCAAATGACAGCCAAGTGGGACAGGCCCTTAAAGCTCAAATCAGTCGCTGGATGAATATTTTGCAAGTTTGTTTTCATATCAGCTTAATCCAGGTAAGGAAAAATTTCATTCAGCTGCATAAATTAGGCAACCTTATTGTTCTTCTCCACCTAATGTTTAAACATGTCAATTACTGGGAAAAAACCCCAGGAGGAAACGATGGTGGTGACTTAAGCTTTCAACTCTGCTCTTCCATTCAATGAAACGATAGCTGAGTGGTACTTTAATTCTATGTTCCTACCTTTGCCCTGCAGCCCTGATCTCCTTACTTCAAAAGAACCTGCAAATTAGCGTGTCTGCCATACTTCAAGTTTATGTTACTCATCTACAAGAGAAGACACTTATTTGGTAGCATAGGTTAAGAACATTTTAAAATCATTACTGTGATCAAATATTCAATTAATTACATTGTACCAGTTTCAGCTGAACAGTTCAGAATTGAACTTTTAGATTCAATATTCAAGATTCAAGAGAGTTTATTGTCATGTCCCAGAAGGACAATGAAATTCTTGCTTTGCTTCAGAACAACAGAATATAGAAGGCATGAATACAGAACAGATCAGTGTGTCCATATACCATTATATAAATATATACACACATGAATAAATAAAATCGATAAAGTGCAAATAAACAGATAATGGGCTCTAATGGGTTCAGAGTTTTGTTTGAGTTGAGTTCAATAGCCTGATGGCTGTGGGGAAGTAGCTATTCCTGAACCTGGATGTTGCAGTCTTCAGGCTCTTGTACCTTCTACCAGAGGGTAGCGGGGAGATGAGTGTGTGGCCAGGATGGTGTGGGTCCTTGATGATGCTGCCAGCCTTTTTGAGGCAGCGACTGCGATAGATCCCCTCGATTATAGGGAGGTCAGAGCCAATGATGGACTGGGCAGTGTTTACTACTTTTTGTAGTCTTTTCCGTTCCTAGGCGCTCATGTTGCCGAACCAAGCCACGATGCAACTGGTCAGCATGCTCTCTATTGTGCACCTGTAGAAGTTAGAGAGAGTCCTCCTTGACATACCGACTCTCCGTAATCTTCTCAGGAAGTAGAGGCGCTGATGTGCTTTCTTTATGATTGCATCAGTGTTCTCGGACCAGGAGAGATCTTCAGAGATGTGCACGCCCAGGAATTTGAAGCTCTTGACCTTTTCCACCATCGACCCATTGATATAAACGGGACTGTGGGTCCCCATCCTACCTCTTCTAAAGTCCACAGTCAGTTCCTTGGTTTTGCTGGTATTGAGAGCCAGGTTATTCTGCTGGCACCATTTAGTCAGTCGGTCGATCTCTCTTTTATACTCTGACTCATCCCCATCAGTGATACGCCCCACAACAGTGGTGTCATCAGCGAACTTGATGATGGGGTTCGCTCTATGACCAGCTACGCAGTCATGAGTATAAAGTGAGTACAGCAGGGGGCTGAGCACGCAGCCTTGAGGTGCTCCCGTGCTGATTGTTATCCAGGCTGACACCTTTCCACCAATACAAACAGTCTGTGGTCTGTGAATGAGGAAGTCGAGGATCCAATTGCAGAGAGATGCGCAGAGACCCAGTTCTGCGAGTTTGGTAAACAGCTTGGAGGGGATTATTGTATTAAATGCCGAGCTGTAATCAACGAATAACAGCCTGACATATGAGTTTTTGTTGTCTAGGTGGTCCAGAGCGGAGTGGAGAGCCAGCGAGATTGCATCTACCGTTGATCTGTTGTGGCGGTAAGCAAACTGCAGTGAGTCCAGATTTTTGTTGAGGTAGGAGTTGATTTACGCCATGATCAACCTCTCAAAGCACTTCATCACCACTGACGTTAGTGCCACTGGTCGATAGTCATTGAGGCACGTCACCTTGCTTTTCTTGGGCACCGGTATAATTGATGCCCTTTTAAAGCAGGAGGGAACCTCAGACCTCAGAAGTGAGAGGTTGAAAATGCTTGCTTATAAAAATGGTGTATGATGAAATATTATTCCACAATAAGGAATGCTAACACTACAAAACTGTGACCTGTTTTATGTCAGTTTTACCATACATGAGAGAGTTCCAACTCAAAGGGCCGAATGGCCTTCTCCTGCACCTATTTTCTATGTTTCTATCCTTCTTTTGGCTTACTTGTACCTCTTCTATCCTTGGCTTACATGTTTTGTCTTTAAACCTTCTGGCCTTTGTCCAACCATCTGCCTATTGAAATCCCCCTCATCTGTATCCACCTGTCACTCGCTAGGCTTCGTCTTGCCATTCCTCTCTTCCAGCTTTCTTCCTCCCGCACCACAATCAGTCTGAAGATGGGTCCTAACCTGCAACTCAGCCTGACCCGCTGAGTTTGTCCAACACTTTGTGTTTGTTTTATTCATATCACAGCAGTGGGTACATCTAGGTCTTTCTTCGAGGCCAGCAAGAACTAGCCTTTCACATTTGGTTTTTGAATCTGCATTTCAAGTGAAGTACTGAATGAATAATCAAATGCTATAAAATTTGCTTCCACCTAGGAATCCCACTTTACTTGACAATTTGATGAGGGAAGAGCAAGAGTAATGTTATGTAAACTTGTTGATTTATTAGATAGCCCAAGTGGGGATACAGATCATTCCAATATTCCCCAATTAACTTAAAAACATCAAGACCCCTGGAGCAGAAAATCTCTCTCCAAAAAGAGGCATTCAATTTCAAAAAGCACTCATGGAAAGAGATTACCAGAGGACAAATGAAATGATTCAAGGATGTTCTCAAAATCTCCTCAATAAACTATGACGTTTCTATTCACTTGTTGGAATCGCTGATGTATGACCACTCAACATGGGGAAGGATTGTTTGAGACGACAGGGAAAAGGTCGAGTCCCTACATTAGGAGCACCTGGAAATCTAGTAAAACACCCAAAGGAAAAGGCTATCCACATATTCTTTCCTTCAAGCAGCTCATGGTAGCCCTGGTAGATTTTGTGGACCCTATATTGAACTCATCGGCCACCTTAGAATAATGAAAGGCATAGATAGAGTGGATGTGGAAAGGATGTTTCCTTTGAAGGCAGAGTCTAGAACCAGAGGTCATAGCCTCAGAATTAAAGGGTGCTCTTTTAGAAAGGAGGTGAGGAGGAACTTCTTTAGTCGGGGGGCAGTTATTAATCTGTGGAACTCATTGCCACTGAGGCCTGTGGAGGCAAAGTTAGTGGATATTTTTAAGGCAGAGATAGACAAATTCTTGATTAGAATGGGTCAAAGGTTATGGAATGTGTGGAATGTATAGACATCAGCCCAATTTTTGAGGCCACCAGCTAAAATCACTAAAGGATGATCTTCATTCATGAAGTGTTGGAGGACCTCTATTCATTGATACAACCAAGCATGCATTGCTCACTGCCTAGTCACTAAAAAGGACCAGAAGATTTAACATTTATCCATGGACCATACCAGGGGAACCTTGGTGGATTAGCCAAATTGCAAGTCATTCTTTCACGTGAGGTTCTTTGCCACGCATCTCAATTTTTAATTTGATATTGTTCTCAGGCAGATGGCGCAGAAAACCATCAGGTTTTGAAGAAACGATCCTTAGAATTTAGGAGCTGCTGATTGCAGCCACGTGAAGCTAGGTTTTAACAGAAGCAAACTGTAGGAAGGCTACTGTGCAAGAACATCTGCTTCTCATATAACTGCTGACACATTTTATATGAATGAATGGCACTGCAATTAAGTACCTAATGAAGTGCACATGAAGTTAAGATGAGAACTGAATAAGCTATTCCGATTTTCCATTAGCTCTCGATAGCCCCAGGGTTACCTAGTTGTAGGGATCCAGTCCTTTCTTGAGAATTGTGATAGGATTTTGAGACTCAAAATTGTACAGTCAATTAACGCGTTGTATACATTTATGTTTTGTATCTCGTTCAAAAGACAGAATGTTCCACGCCACATTTATGGCTATCACATTCCAAGGGAGCCTAAAAACACAGTTGTACATTTGGGCCATCTAAGTGTGGACCTTTTCTCAAGGATTATCCCCACTTTCCCCACACACCGAACAATCAACACCATGAGCCATGCACTCCAGGACATAGAGAGCTCCCCACCATCCTGCTGGCATGTGAGGCTAGAGGCACAGGGCCAGATCACCACAGTCAACAAGTTGCCTTGAAGGAACACCATACTTGATTGATCCTCGGACAAAGGATCCTGATGTAGCAAATGCAATATGTAGGCCTTAAGCTCTTGCACTTTAGGAAATTGAGAGGTTATTTTGTTTGGAAATAATTGACAGATTAGACGCTGAATGGATGTTTCCACTGAGTGAAGAGTCTGCAATTGAGGGCAATGTCTTATGAGAAGGGGTCAGCCATGTAGAACTAAAATTAGATTATTTTTTCTTTGTACATGCTAATTCAAGCAGGTTAATTTCAAATAACATGTTTCAAATTCCAAGAGATAACATATTGGAAAAACTCAGGGGGCTGAAGACAGACAAGTTGTCAGGAATTGAAAAGCATGTTAGATTTTAAAGGAAGTTGCAGCAGAGATAGTGACATCTTTCATAACTCTGTTAAACACTAGGAGAGTTCCAGGAGATTGAAAACAAAAAAAGTTGCACCCTTGTTTAAAAAAAGGAGAATGGCAGAAGGCAGGAAACTTCAGGCCAGTCTGAAGAAGGGTCTCAACCCGAAACATCACCGACATTCCTTTTCTCCAGAGATGCTGCCTGACCTGTTGAGTTACTTTGTGTCTAACTTCATACCAGTTTGTTTCATAGCTATTAATGGCAGGATGCTAATCGAGGAGGAAAACTGAATATAAGTAAATCAAGTTTTACAAAAGGTCAAACATGTTGGATAAATTTGCTCAAATTCTTTGAGAATGTAACAGGGAGAGTTCATGAAGGGTAAGCTGTAGCTGTAGTGTATTTAAATTTCCAGAAGGCATTTGACAAGGTTCCACATCGGAAGCTGGTGTATAACTCAAATCCCCTTGCTATAAGAGTAAGTGTGTTAGAATGGATAGACAATAGACAATAGACAATAGACAATAGGTGCAGGAGTAGGCCATTCGGCCCTTTGAGCCAGCATGGCTGATCAACCACAATCAGTATCCCGTTGCGGCCTTCTTCCCATAATCCTTGACTCTGCTATCGTTAAGAGCTCTATCTAACTCTTTCTTGAAAGCATCCAGAGAATTGGCTTTCACTGCCAATTTAATGTTGAGAAGTACATTCTGACTAATTGATAACCATTATACATTCAATGACAGTGGCGACATTGGTGAATTTAATGATAGCATTCAAGAGAGAGCTAGACATAGCTCTTAAAGATAGCGGGGTCAAGGGATATGGGGAGAAGGCAGAAACGGGGTACTGATTGTGGATGATCAGCCATGATCACATTGAATGGCAGTGCTGGCTCGAAGGGCCGAATAGCCTACTCCTGCATTGTCTATTGTCTATTGGAGCTGTGTCTGACCATACAGTCATGAGTATAGAGCGAGTAAAGCAGATTAAAGGTACACAAAATTGCTGGAGGAACTCAGCGGGTGCAGCAGCATCTATGGAGCGAAGGAAATAGGCGACGTTTCGGGCCGAAACCCTTCTTCAGACTGCAGTAAAGCAGATTACTGAGCATGCAGATTTGAGGTGGCCCCTGTACTAATCAGCAAGGATGAGATGTTGCTGCCAATGCATACTGATTGAGGTCTAATGATTTCGAAGTCAAGGATCTAGCATGGGGATGAGAAGAAACACAGTTCCCCCAGTTTGATGATGAGTCTGGGAAGTGGTCTAGTGTTTTCTCAGTTTTTATAGTATTACCAACTTTTCGTATCCTTGAGATTTGTCGTACTGTGAACTCTCAGCTTCTTGCATAAGGTTCGCTACTTTGCGATTATTATGAAACTTATGAACTACTTTATAATCATGCAGCTCTAAAGTTTGGAAAACCACCCTTTTCTATTGTGGAAACGTAATTATTCTGAGTCATCAATGTCCCCTCTTTGAATGCCTCCCACTTCTCTGACAAAGAATAATCAGAATAAATTTGAAGAAAGCTGCCCACTCAATACATTTTATTCTGATTCCTTCCTGGTTAATACTATTATAGTTGAAATCCCCTATTACAGCACTGTTGCTTTTGCATTCCTCAGACCTTTGCCTAGAAATGTTATCTTCTGTCATTGTTCAAGGAACGATAATACACTCACGTCAATATGACTGCAGCTTTTTTGTTTGGAGCATATAAATTCAATATTGATCCTTCCAACATATTTTCCCTCCTCCAAGCTCAGACTTCTTTAATCCACATTATGACCATCTTCTTGTCCTTTCTTAGCCACCTATTTTGCTGGAAAGACCATTGATCAGAATCAATGAGCTACTCTGTATTATCTTCTTCAAGTTATGTTTCAGTAAATCTCTGATGTCATCCTTCTATCTATTTGTGTGCATTCTCAAAATATCTGCCTTATTCACTTGCTTTGGAAGATACAGTACATCATAAAGCACTGCAACATTTTTGCTGCCTATGTTCTGGCCTTTGTTTTCTCTGTATTCCAGGTTATTTGTCTTCATTTCCAGTGTTGCTGGAAATGAAGACATTTCTGAATCCATACTGAATCCATTTCTGAATCCATACTTATAGAGTCATACGTAACCCGGCCAAACTTACCCACATCTACACTAGTCCTACATGCCTGCATTTGGCCCATATCCCGTTAAACCTGTTCTTGATTCCCATACTCTGGGCAAGAGACAGTGCATCTACCCGATTTATTCCTCTCATGATTTTATATACCTCTGTAAGATCATCCTTCACCATCCTACGCTCCAAGGAATAGACTCCCAGCTTCCTCAACCTCGCCCTATAGCTCAGACCCTCGAGTCCTGAAAACATCCTCATAAATCTTCTCTGTACCCTTTCCAACTTGACAACACCTTTCCTATAACATGCTGCCCAGAAGTGAACACAATACTCTAATTGCAGCCTCACCAGTGTCTTACATAACTGCAATCT
Source organism: Amblyraja radiata (assembly GCF_010909765.2). Classification (NCBI taxonomy): domain Eukaryota; kingdom Metazoa; phylum Chordata; class Chondrichthyes; order Rajiformes; family Rajidae; genus Amblyraja; species Amblyraja radiata. The sequence continues at coordinate 22,182,389 of NC_045966.1, forward strand.
GACCTCCCAACTTCTATGCTCAATACTCTGGCCGATGTACCAAAAGCCTTTTTGACCTTGACTTGTGTTTCCATTCTGCCGACAAGCTAAAACAAATTCCCCACCATAGCAATAGAAAACCTCACAAAGAAATCGACCAGTGCGACTGCAAATTAATTTGATAAAAGTAAAGTTTCAGGTTGGGCAAGGGGGGAACGTGCAGGAGGAATGAAGTTCTGGAAGCAGAAAAAAATACACGTAGGTTGATGGAAATAATACTCACGTTTGAGTATATCATGATGTTGCAGCAATCTGAATAAAGGATTCAGAGAGGTAGCTCTGTCAAAGAAAATTGCTATAAAATGCAATATTAAAAATTACGAATAGAATAGAATAGAATATATTTTAATGGTCACATACACCTAGGTGTAGTGAAATGCTTCTTGCCATGCAGCACATAAAGAAAGAATACAGACGTAACATTAATAAGAGATTTAAACATAAAGAACATCCCCCCACAATGGTTCCCATTATGAGGGAAGGCACAATGTCCAGTCCCCATCCCCAGTTCACCCATAGTCGGGCCTATTGAGGCCTCCACAGTTGCCTCCACGGAGACCTGATGTTCCAGGCTGTTCTCGCCGGGTGATGGTGCTCCGGCGTCGGGAGAATCCTCACAGCGGCTTGGGACACCTGGAACGGCCGCTTCCGTACTGGAGGCCGCGGCTTCCAAAGCCAACAAGGCCGCGCCGGATGGAGCTCCACTACTGGCGATCTCATCGAGAGATCCCAGGCTCCCGATGTTAAAGTCAACGCCGCCGCCCGCTGCTAGCCGCTCCGCAGTCCCGCAGCTCCGCGATGTTTCTTTATCGCCGGTCTTCAGCTCACCGGAGCTCCAGCGCGGCGACCCGGGCAAGGCATCGCCCGCTCCGCTCCGTGATAGCGCTCCAGCGCTGTGCCGCTGCCGAAGCCGGGGTTCTGGGTGGTCCCCGACAGGAAACGCCGCTCCAGGCCCGCTGGTAGGCCGCGAGGACGGGTCGAAACTGCAGCCCGGAGAAAAGCCGCCTCTCCGACCAGGTAGGGACCCTGAAAAATAGTTTCCCCCTTCCCCCCCCCCCCCCCACCCCCCACATAAAAAGTCTAGACCACCAGAACAAAAACACTCTAACTAACTAAAATTAAAAAAAAGATGAAAAAACGGACAGCTGCTGGCTGGGCAGCCATGCACAGGACAGTGCCCCTTCTCCTACATTGAGCTGAGGAACAGTGCAGAGGAATAAGCTGCATGGAGCTAACAGTGGTTAGTTTGCATTCTGGAGTCCATCTTTTCATTTAATTGTGAAAAAAACAATAAAACAACATTATTGTAATAAGAATGAGGATCCTGGGCAATGTAGCATTTTAGACAATAGACAATAGACAATAGACTATAGGTGCAGGAATAGGCCATTCGGCCCTTCGAGCCAGCACCGCCATTCAATGTGATCATGGCTGATCATCCCCAATCAGTACCCCGTTGTTGCCTTCTCCCCATATCCCCTGACACCAATATCCGCTTTCCATCAATCTTTTCACATAGTCTTTTAAAAATATCATACACACTCAATTCATTTGGGGTAACTTTTCCACACAAAGGGTGGTGGGTGTATGGAACGATCTGCCAGAGGAGGTAGTTGAGTCAGGGACTATTGCAATGTTTAAGAAACACAGGTACATATCAATGTGTGGAAGAAATTATATGAGGGAAATGAAAGGAAAATTAAAAGTGGAGACTTCGCAGCAGAATTAACCGTCAGTAATACTGTGCAGTAAACAAGTTTTGTTTTTTTGTTAGATACTACATAGGTACCAATTACAAGTCAAACATAATAGAAGGGCATCTTGACATTATTATATCTCACCTTTTAAGCGGACCGCACCACTTTCACCTCTCTGAGCCAATCATAAGCCCCCCTAATTACTACAACATGTCTATGCTACTAGTGGTAGGAGGCACAGGTGGTCTACTGTAACTTCCCACAGGGGAAAACAAGCTTCCTTATCTCTGTCTATTATTTCATGTTTACATTTACCATCCACCCATCAACACATTCCCAGACAAAGAGATAATACGTCTAAATCTTACTTTGCCGATTCCCACGAACCTCTTCTGCACCTGGTCAATGAGAAATGCCAATTGCCACATCGTACACCCTTTTGTTACCTTGTTTAGTTCTGATCAAATTTAAGTAAGAAAGGATTTTAATATTTTCTTCCACACCATGTAAAATGTTGCTTTCAACTGATTCTCTGCATCTTATTGTTCTCGATAAAGACACAGTCAACACCACCTTCTCTTTCATGTAGAGAGCCAATCTATCTTAAAGTGTATCATTTCTTTCATTCCCAGGAAAATGAATATGCTCAAAAGTTGAAAATATTGGAGCCATTTTAAAGATATTTTCACTTGTTAAGGATGCCTGAATATGGAGCAAGCAAAACTTTATTTTAATCAGTGTATAATTAAGGACGGTTAAAAAATTGTAAAGATAATCTGCTTTTCATAGAAAGATATTTTTCAGAATTGCTATTCATCCAGCAGCTCTGAATATTCAAGGTCATTGGAAGTTCACTAACACATTTCTGTCCATGGATACAAAGCAGTAAAGTGGAACTTGCTTGAAAATCCTTCAAAGAAACACCACATCCTATGAACAGAACTGTGAAAATCAAAACCCCCTTTCAAAAAAGCTAAGATCCAATAGGAATTCCTGGTACTGCTTTAATACAATGGGCTTTTGATTCTTTATTCCTACAGAGCTAATTTCAGACATTTATGATTCATAAGTTCAAAAGTACTAGATGCTCTTTTTTTCTTCTTCTTGCGAATGAAACATAAACCAAAGGAATAGTTAGATCTCAAGCGGAGTGTTGAGCAGCCAGGTTGTTATCTCTGCGTCAATGTCTGCCAGGTCCTGAGTGGTGGATGGTAGAGCGGGCACCCAGAGATGACATGGTTGGCTGTCTGTTGTTCTGCGCATTCACAAGCTGGGCTCTGGCAGAGTCCCCATCTCCACATGATGCCATTGAAATGCCCAACTACAATATGAAGTCTGTTGAGCTTCACCCATGCTCCTCTGGGGAGGTCAGACCCTGGACAGCTTTTATTTGGTATAAGAGATGTAGCTGTGCAGGCCCGTACGAAGCTTTTCAAAAAGGGGGGTGGCATAACAGGATCACAAAAGGTTTATGTGAAATAATGTGCGTGCAGCACACATCACGACCACGAAGCCCCTTGCGGCCGGAGTCCAGGGCGTGCTTAAGGGCCCTGGGGTTTTAGATGCTCTCAGGTGCGTTCTGAGCCTTATTTTTGAGCATGTTTGTACCAAATATATGACCAATATTTCAGAAATGATTTTGGTTGTCAAGAGTAATGAGTGGGTGAAATGGGATGATTGGGCTCATTGTTGTAGAGATTTTTTTAAAATCAAGAATTGAAGTTGTCCTGTTGTAAAATGTTATGTAAAATGATATAAAGGAGCATGCAAAAACTGCAAATAAAATACTGTAAGTTTTTGCAGTAAAGAGAACCTTTTTTTAGAAAATGTTTTGTGTGTTGATTTGATTGCCTGTTACTGTTAGACTGTGTTAGTGTGTGCAGTGCACCTTTAATGGTCCTGCTGACATAACAACTTCACATCACAATCAATTACAATATGGAATAGTGATGTGAATACAAAATTTAGTTCGACTTCAATTTCCATCATGCAAATTGAAGTCAAACTAAATGGTGCATTTACATTACTATGATCACTTTCAAGCGAACCTATTTTCCTGTCATATTAGTATAACAAATTCTAGTTCCATGATGATTCATAAACAAGGTCACAAATCACATTTTGAATTCTCAAACATAATGTGATTGTGAATAGTTGCTGACCTGCCAAGTTTCACCGAGCATTTCCGTATTTAGATGGCTAAAAATCAGTATTTTGTTGGAGAAATTGGTATTTCTCACATAAATGCAATAGAACGTACTACACAGAAACTGGATTTTTGAAAATCAGTATTTTGCATGCAACCTCATGTATTCTCAAATATCAGTATGGAATACTATAAATCAGTACTACTGAATTGTGAAACCATTTTTGAAATGTGAATTTATAATTCTTGATTTTGATTCCCTTATCTTATCTTATCTGCTCGAAAAAAACGACACCCTAATGGTAATGTTTTAACATATTCCTGTAGAGATTTATCCCGTGGACTCTGAAATTGCTTAATCTGAAAAATTCATGCATTATTTCTCGAGTTATTAATCAAAATGTTCAAAATCTGACAAAACTTTGGATATAAAATGTTTTTTCCAGATAAAATCATTTCTCTCAGCTTCCAACTCACTTAGATACAAAGTTGTAAGACTGGAACTCTGGCAGAAACACTCTGAACTTTTCAGCTCAATGGCATCTCACAGCAAGTGCATATTTGTAACATTTGCATCATAGTTCCTGGCAGGAGGGGGGGTGGAGGGTCAATTGGTATTGCAATTGGGAAGATGCTATTGGCTCACGAGCTATGATCTTTGCTGAGGAGTGCTCAAATCTTACCTTCGGCGACAGGTTGAGTTGGAGGACAACGCCTCCCATGGGGACTATGGGTAGGGGACAGGTGTGATAGGTGACGGGTGCAACGGGTTAGCAATTGGTCTAGTAACATATACAAATATATAATAACATAACATAAATTTCACAATTCATCATATAACTTACCAAACAATCAAACATGCTGGCATGATGCTGCATAATCATTCAGGTGCTCCTGGTAAATGTCACAGAAAGGTGAGTAGCATGGTAAGTATAATTTAAAAAAAATCACCCAGTGTTACTATTGTTGAGCCATGCTGACTAGCATGACTGGAATGAGTTCTTAGTTCACTGTCACTCAGTACTCAGCATGCTGGCATGATGCTGCAAAATCATTCAGGTGCTCCTGAATGTATATTGCCATTTACCACTACTTCTACTAATGCAAGGGCATTTGTTGGCCTTAGCCTATATGCCATCTCTGGTTCCACGAATATAGCACCTCAGACCATTGCAGTCCTCAGTTTGTTAATGTTGTCAAAACATGTGTCGCTCCGCAGTACACTGATGTAGTGGCCCTACTTCTACTTCTTCTTGCAGTGCTCCGTTTGGTCTACCAAAGTGTGACTTTATCTTTAATGGCAGTTCTCAGTTCGTTAACGCTGTCCAAGGCCTGTGACATTCCGCAGCTAGTACACTGATGTAGGTGGCCCGACTTCTACCTCTTCTTGCAGTGCCCTGTTTGGGCTCCCAAAGTGTGAGGGCATTAGCAGACAGTTCAGGGTTCCTCTCACAGACTTTGACAACAAGCTTGGCAGACCAGTATATGTTGCCATTTAGCCATTAATCACATTTTCCAGTTCCATTTTCAGAGAATGTAACTGTGCAAACCTGGTCACCACTTTTTCCAAGTTATGGGCAAAGTCATAGTGAATGTAGATTAAGGTTATTACAGGCAGCCTGTCATTGCTGATGGAAGTCCTGGTCTTTGCTTCTTCGCAGATGTGAAAACGTGTTTGGCCTCATTGGCTGGATCAAAGTAAGATCTCAAGCGAGATTGCGCCGCCTGCAAGTATGCCGCCCAAGGCGAGCATCTCTCTGCCGCTCAAGCTCCTGACTAAATGTCCCGGCTAACTCGGCAGTCAAATGAAGGGGGACAGGTGGGGTCAGCAGAGCGCTGTGGAGAGACTGGCTGCCGACAAGGCCAAGTACTTGAAGAGCCAGACGGCGAGGCGGTGCAAAGTGGAGCCAAAGTGCCTCAGAGGAAGGCAACAGCAGCGGCAGTGGAGCCAGTAGCAACACGAAGACTTACCTGGCCTCCCGCAGCCTCCAGGAGAGCGTGCAGCTGGAGCTCCCGCCTGACATCATGCGTTGCTCTGGCTGCAAGAAGCATCTCAGGCCCGACTCGCTGGTCATGTACCGGCAGAAGTGTGAGTTCGTGCCGGGAGCGGCGGCCACCAGCAGCGCCCGGATTTTCAAGGGCGGTGGCAGCCTGGTCCGGTGACTGCTGCCCGGCTCTAGCAGTCGGGGCGACAAGCATCAGGGACCGGCAACAGGAGCAGCAACGTTGGAAGGGGTAGAATTAGCATATGATACAAAGGCTGCAACACCCATGGTGCATGTAACCACACCAGCAGCACTCCAGGGAGAAACAGCAGCCTCGCCAGCAACACCCCAGAGTGCACAAGTAACTACACCAGCAGCACCCAAGGGTGCACAAGTAACTACACCAGCAGCACCCCAGGAAGCACCAGTTGCCACGCCAGCAGCATACCAGGGTGCACAAGTAACCACGCCAGCAGCACCCCGAGATGGAGCAGCAGGTCGCCCCAAGGAGCCGCTCAAGCGGCGGGTTGGTGAAGGCGGATTGCGGCGCTTACACTCCAACCTCAGCTGCCCCTTCTCCTGAGCCTGCTCGGGCTTGGACAGTTTCCTCGAGCCCGAGGTGATCGAGAACCTGGCCAGGGAGAGGTTTGCCGCTAACGCCGCCTTCTAAAGCCTTGCCCTCAAGTTTCGCAGCATGAAAGGCCTGTCCCACTTGGGCGACATTTACGGAGACAGACTGAAAAGATGTTGTCGTGTCGTGGTCGGGTCATGACGCGGTGTGATGCATGGTGACGCGCGGCGACTCCCTGTAGCCCCTGGATTTTGGAATGTTCAAAATCCGGGAGCGACATCTGGGTGTTTCATCATGTTGTGCGCCCTGTCACACGCTGACGTATGCTGTCCTGCGGGTGATGCCCGGTTAGGGTTAGGGTTAGGGTTGGGGTTAGGGACCACAGATTAGCTGTAAAATATTCTTCCTTCAATGCATGGATTTTAAACATTAATATATTAAAATTAATACAATAAAATCAATTGTGCAAATGAAAAGATGTCAGAGTCCAGTTTTATTTACAGATGCATTGGGCCGCTTCCAGATCCAATCACCATCTCTAACTTTTCACAGTGAGTGTAGACTGAACTCCCTTCACCCCCTCTTCCCTCCTCCTGCCCCCATCCCTCCTTCTCCACTCCACCCCTACCTTTCTGCCGTCCCCCCCCCCTTCTTCCCTTCCCCCGCTCCACTCTTCTCACCCTTCTGTACTCACCACCCCCACATCCCCTTCTCCCCATCTCCCTCCCTTCTCCAACCCCCCCCCCCCCCTCACTTTCCCCAATGCGTGCACAATATATGGACCCAGCCTGTGACAGCTAGATCCCACTAATAGGTACTGCACAAAGGCATCATCATATGTTTTAATAACATTGACTATGGGATAGATGCAGACTTTGGGAACAACACCCCCCCCCCCCCACCCCCACATCCCCCCCACCTTGCTTCACAATGGGTGGTGGGTATTTAGACTGAGTGGACGGAGCAGGTGGGTGGCACTGGTACATTGACAACATTGCCTGCACCCAGTTTAAAATCCAGCTGCCTCTGGGGGTTTGGAGAGACCATTGGAAGAGAGATCTGCTTCTGGGACACCTCGTGGCCAACAGTTTAGTTCCCACGAGGAGCAGGAACATTGGGGGTTGGAGTCCAACCCTCGGGGCCCCTGTGTCACATTTAGTTCAGAGATACAGTGCCCTTCAGCCCACCGAGTCCGCACCGAACAGAAATCCCCCGCACACTATCCCACACACGCTAGGGACAATTTAAACTTATACCAAGCCTATCAACCCAGAGTTATGCATAGGGCTAGGGTTAGGGTTACGGTTACAGTTAGGGCTAGGACTAGAGTTTCCTCCCGCACTACAAAGGAGCACAGGTTTGTATAAATTATCCCTAGCATGTGTGGAGGGGAGAGGGGAGTTCAGTCGACACTCACTGAATCCATCCCTGTGAAAAGTTAGAGATGGTGATTGGATCTGGAAGCAGACGAATATATCTGTAAATAAAACTGAATGAATTAGATATCTTTTCACTTGCACAATTGATTTTATTGTATTAATTTTTATATAGTAATGTTTAAAATCCATGCATTGAGGAAGAATATTTTACAGCCCATCTGAGGTCCCTAACCCTAACCCTAGCCGTAACCCTAACCCTGACCCTAACCGGGCATCACCCGCAGGGCAGCATACGTCAGCGTGTATGTTGTACAACTTGAGGGTTTTACGGGCGTCAGTCACTGATGCTCGCAGTCGGCGAAAAAAATCGCAAAGTGGGACAGGCCCTTGAGTAACCCAGACTCGGAGAGCGAGCCGTCCAGGCACAGCAGCAGCGATAGAAGCAACGAGCCACTCCGGGGGAAGAACAAGCCCCCATCTCTGTCCTCTCAGTCATCAAGCGCAACGCCAGGGTCATCCAGTGACTGTACAGCTGCAAGAGGGCCAAGGAGCCCAAAGCCAAGGCTCCCTCTGTCCTGGTGTAGAATTTTTTTTAACTCTGGGAAATAATGGGGGGTGCAACCGCACCCATCGCACCCCCCCCTACATTTGGCCATGCCATCATATGGCATTGGGCATCGGAGATGATAACCTTTGGTTTTCACTGCACCAAGGAGATCTTCCAACTCCATCGTCTTACTAGCTTCCTCAGCAGCAACATCATAAATGGACTGTTGCATTACTGCGGACAGATCGACGATGACCCTGAAAACATGCAGATTTTTATAATATAGTTGTTTATAATACAGAAGCTGTTTGGCTCTTTTGGATCATACAGAAGCGTGAGGTCATTGGCAGATGCCCAATCTATGAGGCCGTTTCCATCACTATTACATCTTGAGTAGCCCCATTCGGTGTGGTGGCAGTTGAAGTCACCTGAGTATACACAAGGAGGGGTGAATACTGGTATGGATGTTGTAGCCAGACGCACTGGGGGAGGCTTGTGCACATTGATGATGGTGACGTCCTGGACCTTCACTGCAAGCCATTCCAGATCTGAGTCTTCTGCAGACTACCCTTCTATAGCCCATTGCGTGTCATCTCTGATGAAAGTTGCTATACCATATTTACTACTTGGTGTGAAAGTAGCTAGTGTGAATTCAGGAATTGCGAGTTTCTCCACTGTTTCACAGTGTGTCTCCTGCAGGAGTATGACAGTCACTTTGTTGGCGTATGCCTGCTGCTCAATGATGGATATTTTAGCACAGGTGAGACCTTCGACATTCAGCTGTAGTATTCCAGCATCCTTGCCTTTGAGGGCAACTGCCACCTGCTCTGAAAAGAGTGCGAAGCTTGGCTCAGGGCTGCAATACTCAATCTTTGCCCTATCCTTGGTTTGGTTTCGTGTTATCGGCATGCGTCTCCACGAAGTATTCCACGAGAAACGACTAACTGGATTAACAGGAGAGACCACGAGAAGGTTGCCGACATCTCTCCCGAATTAGGTGTTGAATTAGGCCATTCGGCTCATCAAGTCTACTCTGCCATTCAATCATGACTGATCTATCATTCTCTCTCAAACCCATTCTCCTGCCTTCACTCCGTAACCCCTGACACCCTTGTTAATGAAGAATCTGTCGATCTTCGCCTCAAAATATCCATTGACAGCCTCCATTGACAGACTTAAAACAGCCAACATCATCAAAGAGCCACACCATCCTGGCCACATTCTAATTTCACTTCCACCATCAAAAGGGTGGTGCAGGAGCCTGAAAACTGTGACAACTAGGCTCAAGGATAGTTTCTTCCAGTAGGATCTTGAACACTGCGCACACTAACCTCAGCAGCTTCTATGAATTGTATCTTTGGTTGCACTGTGGACTTTTTTTTTGCACAGATATTACATATATTAATTCATTGATTTTTTAATTATTGTATTTATCAGTGTTTATTGTATTTACAGTCTGTTAAGCTGCTGCAAGTAAGAATTTCATTGTTCCATTGTTCGTACATGGAATTGCTATAATTAAACACTTTTGACTTTTGAGCTAGGTGTCCTGGGAAAGCTCTAATAAATAATGTGAATCATGTTCCCCTGTAATGCTCATTAAAGGAATATTACATAGGTAAAGGCATCATCATGTGCATCCATGAACAGCAATTATATCAGAGTTGTGATGTGACTCTTGGAACTTTGAATTTCCCGGAAAATGTGTGAAAAAAGGTCCCTATCTGAAACATCATCTATCCATGTTTTCTACAAATGCTGCCTGATGCACTGTTCAAGAGTTCCAGCACTTTGTGTCCTTTTTTTTCAAAACTACTTCTTAGAAGGTTAAATTTTCTGTAAATGGTCATCAATAAAGATCCAAGTTAAATACAAGTTAAACACAAAATGCTAAAGTAACTCAGCAGGTCAGGCAGCATCACTGGGAGAAAAGGAATAGTTTCGGATTAAGACCCTTCTTCAAACCCCAGTCTTGACCAGGGATGCTGCATGACCCACTGAGTTACTCCAGTATTTTGTGAATATCTTTAGTGTAAACCAGCATCTGCAGTTCCTTCCCACAACAAATTAAATCAATTTTCAATCACAAAATACTAAAGAGAAAATATTATGTGTTATGATTCCGTTTTTAGGCTGTAATTTCCTGAAGATCATCCAAATCAAACTTGAGTTGACAAGGTAACAGTGTGGCAACAAGACAGGATAATTTAGGAAATGTTTTTCACCATAACAAGCACATTCTTCAGTTTACAAATGGAAATTCTGAACAAGTTGGAGTTAATTCCTAGACTTAGCTTTTACTTGGAAATTAATATTCTATATCAAATACACAAGGGTTCAAGTTCACGTGTGCACAAATTTAATATCAATTACGCTTAGTTACAAGCAAAAGGCACAATAGTGCCCCTACTGGAAAAAGTTAATTTTATAAAAATTATACAGAAACATAGAAAATAGGTCCAGGAGTAGGGCATTCAGCCCTTCGAGCCAGCACCGCCATTCAATATGATCAGGGCTGATCATCTAAAATCAATACCCCGTTCCTGCTTTTTTCCAATATCCCTTGATTCCGTTAGCCCTAAGACCTAAATCAAACTGAGCTAAATCTGTCTATAATCAAAAAAGAATTAAAATGCATGTGGTAATAACACAAAAGGCACACAACAGGCTAATTATTCAAAAACTCAATATACAGTATGTGCGTCATTTGAAGTTCAAGACAAAAACAAGACTAAATCGTTATAATGTTGTCAACACATAAATTCACTGAAATATGTACAGATATTAACAATAAATATCCAATACAATTGGGAAATACAATTAACTCTGAAAGAAATGAAACAAAGAACAACATAAAATAATCAGATTAAATTTAAACAAAATACCTGCATGAAGGAATCATGAAAGCACTTGGTTCATAAGCATTTTTATATGACTGCAACAATCCACCAAGGTGATTGTTCTACTGCCTGTGGCCTTCTATCAAATTGATGAAGCACAAGTGTAATCACAGGCACACAAATCGAAGCTGGCATAGAAAGAGTGGCCCTTCAGATTCCCTTGCTCTTTTGATGAACTTGTAGCAGCTGGTTGATTTTACAGCTCTGTCAGAAGCACATTTAAGGTCAAGTAAAACAGCAATGAAGAATTAGGCAATTGTGCAAAAGGAAAGTAAATCTTTGAAACAATCAAATATAACACTGCAGAGCAGATTAAGCTATTACCTTTATGCATGTTTCTCTTCGATAATGCCTCAATCATAGAAACATAGAAACATAGAAATTAGGTGCAGGAGTAGGCCATTCGGCCCTTCGAGCCTGCACCGCCATTCAATATGATCATGGCTGATCATCCAACTCAGTATCCCGTACCTGCCTTCTCTCCATACCCTCTGATCCCCCTAGCCACAAGGGCCACATCTAACTCCCTCTTAAATATAGCCAATGAACTGGCCTAGACTACCCTCTGTGGCAGAGAGTTCCAGAGATTCACCACTCTCTGTGTGAAAAAAGTTCTTCTCATCTCGGTTTTAAAGGATTTCCCCCTTATCCTTAAGCTGTGACCCCTTGTCCTGGACTTCCCCAACATCGGGAGCAATCTTCTTGCATCTAGCCTGTCCAACCCCTTAAGAATTTTGTAAGTTTCTATAAGATCCCCTCTCAATCTCCTAAATTCTAGAGAGTATAAATCAAGTCTATCCAGTCTTTCTTCATAAGACAGTCCTGACATCCCAGGAATCAGTCTGGTGAACCTTCTCTGCACTCCCTCTATGGCAATAATGTCCTTCCTCAGATTTGGAGACCAAAACTGTACGCAATACTCCAGGTGTGGTCTCACCAAGACCCTGTACAACTGCAGTAGAACCTCCCTGCTCCTATACTCAAATCCTTTTGCTATGAAAGCTAACATACCATTCGCTTTCTTCACTGCCTGCTGCACCTGCATGCCTACTTTCAATGACTGGTGTACCATGACACCCAGGTCTCGCTGCATCTCCCCTTTTCCTAGTCGGCCACCAATCAAAACACAATTAGCTTTAAGGCACAGAAATGGAAAATTAGATCAGAAACTAGGAGAGGGGGTAGGGCTGCTGTGCATATTTTAATAAAGGTATTGATCTGAGCTGAAATTATGAGACAAAGTAACAAGGGAATTGATGGCACTTTCACTGCTCAAGGATTACATAACTGATCTTGCTTTTCTTTACTATTGTAAGGATATGGACAACATCTTTGAGATTTTTTAAAGACTTGGTATTGTGTTAAGTAATCCCATTGATTTCTGATTTTTATTTTGAATCTGTTTAAGCTCTTGTTTAATAAATATTTGAGGTGTATTTTATCAAATAAATTATAGTATATTTCTTAAATTAGGAATCTACATTCTGATGTTTATTTAGCATTACACCAGCAAACCAAGAAGTTTCTTCAAAATGTTGTTTTTGTTGGTCACCATGAAATGGAGTTTCTTCCAGCAAACAAAATGGAATCCAAGGATGATCAGTGATTCATTAACCATTTATTCCCATTCTTCGTGAATTGTGTGTTAAATGTTAAAATTCACGTTAAATCGATGATTCTGTGCTGTTTACACCTTCAGTAATGCGTCTTTTGTAGAAGCTGGGCACCACTTACAAGAAACTACAGATGTTTCAATGTTATTGCTTATGTAGGCATCAAATATTGCTGGCAATTTAATGCACTTAGGATGATGAAAATTAACAAGTTTCGTGTTCACAGCAACCGATGGCTACAGCCCTGCAGATTTTTTTTTAGTATTTTTAAAAAAAGTTTAAGGAAGACAAGCCCGGTAGTTTTTCTACGTAGGAGTGTTGGGTGACTGGAACGCTCTATCAGGGGTAGAAGCAGATACGATAGTGACATTTAAGGGGGTTTTAGATAGACACATGGGTATACAGGGAAAATATGAATATGGATCATGTGCAGGCAGAGGAGATTAACTTGCTATCATGTTCGGTGCAGAAATTGTGGGTTGCAGGGATTGTATATAATTATAAACATTGGGGAAAGTTTAATGGAGATGTGCAGAGCAAGTTTTTTACACAGAGGTGGGGGCCTGAAACGCATTGCCAGGGGTGGTGGTGGAGGCAGATATGATAGTGGCATTAAAGAGGCTTTTGGATAGGCACATGGAAATGCAAGGATTGAGGGATATGGATCATGTGTAGAAGAGATCAGTTTGGCTATGCATCATGTTTGGCATAAACATTGCGGGCCGAAGAGTCCATTCCTGTGCTGTATTGTTCTATGTTCTAAATCGTGGCCTTTTCCTTATTTCCCATAACAGTGATTCATGTTTGAACCCTTCTAGATAGATGCACAAGTTCTTATAAAATGTTTATTGTTTTTTACTGGATTCTTATCAGTTTACTTTTTTTTCCCTTTTCTGTATTTGTTTGCTCATCTTTTCCATTTTTATTTTCATTTCTCATGCTTACTACTCCTTTTGCAAGAATAGATGCAGTTCTCCTTCAAATGATGCCAACTAGCTTGATCTGCAGAGGTCCATGAGCAACAAGAGTGGCGCAGTGGAGCAGTTGGTAGAGCTGCTACCTCATAGCGCCAGAGACCTGGGTTCGATCCTGACCTTGATGCTGTTTTTGTGGAGTTTGCATGTTCTCCCTGTGACCGTGTGGGTTTTCTCCAGGTGTTCTGGTTTCCTCCCATATTACAAAGACATGTGGGTTTGTAGGTGGCTTCTGTAAAATTGCCCCTAATGTTGAGGATGTGGTAAAGAATGTGGGATAACATAGAACTAATGTGTAGGAAGCAACTGTAGATGCTGGTTAAAACCAAAGATAGACACAGCATCTCTGGACGAAAGGAAAAGGTGATGTTTCGGGTTGAAACCCCTCTTCAGACTGAGAGGCAGGGGAAATGGAAACGAGATGTATAGATGGTGATGTGGAAAGATATAGAACAAATGAATGAAGAAAACAAACTCAATGCTAGCATTTATTTCCAAGAGGGCTTCTATTCAAAAACAGGGATGTAATGCTGAGGCTCTGTAAGGCTCTGGTAAGTCTGCATTTGGAATATTATGAACAATTGTGGGCACCATATCCGAGGAAGGATGTGCTGGCTCTGGAGCGGGACCAGAGGAGGTTTACATGAATGATCCCAGGAATGAGTAGGTTAACCTATGATGAGCGTTTGTCGGCACTGGGCCTGACCTCGCTGGCATTTAGAAGAACATTAGGGGACCTCATTGAAACATTCAGAATAGTGAAAGGCTTGGATTGAGTGGATGTGGATTCCACTAGAGGGAGAGTCTAGGACTGCAGGTCATAGCCTCAGAATTCCTTTAGGAAGAAGATGAGGATAAATTAATTTAGTCAGAGTGTGGTAAATCTGTGGAATTCTTTGCCACAGAAGGGTGCGGAGGCCAAGTCAGTAGATATTTTTAAGGCAGAGATGAATAGATTTTTGATTAGTACAGAGGTTATGGGGAGAAGGCAGGAGAATAGGGTTAGAAGGGCGAGAGAGATCAGCCATGATTAAATGGCGGAGTAGACTTGATGGGTCGAATGGCCTAATACTACTCCGATCACATGACTTATGACCTTATATTTTTCTTTCCTTAGAACTAATGTGAACAGGTGATCGATGCTCGGTGTGGACTTGATTTGCCAAAGGGTCCATTTCCAGGTCGTACCACTAAACGAAACTGAAGTTAAACTAAAACTAAATACTGGTCCCTTGATATGGAGAACACTGTGTGGATTCAAAAAGATTTGCTGTAAGAATAAAATTGCTGTAGAAAGTACAATGTTCATTGGGCTTTGTGATTCATGCACCAGTATTCAGCATCCATTTAAATTAGACGAGACAGTGAATAATAAAACTTATTTTTTAATACATCATGACGGTAGGATATTTCGCAGGCAACCAGAAGGATTACCCATTCTTCCAATTTATTCCTTTGAATTGGTTACCAACATTAAAAATATTGGCGTTGCTTTTATAGAAACATAGAAACAATGAAAATAGGTGCAGGAGGAGGCCATTCGGCCCTTCGGTCCAGCACCGCCATTCATTGTGATCATGGCTGATCATCCCCAATCAATAACCCGTGCCTGCCTTCTCCCCATATCCCTTGATTCCACTAGCTCCTAGAACTCTCTCTAACTCTCTCTTAAATCCATCCAGTGATTTTGCCTCCACTGCCCTCTGTGGCAGGGAATTCCACAAATTCACAACTCACTGGGTGAAAACGTTTTTTTCTCACCTCGGTCTTAAATGGCCTCCCCTTTATTCTAAGACTGTAGCCCCTGGACCTGGACTCGCCCAACATTGGGAACATTTTTCCTGCATCTAGCTTGTCCAGTCCTTTTATAATTTTATATGTTTCTCTAAGATTCCCCCTCATCCTTCTAAACTCCAGTGAATACAAGCCTAGTCTGTTCAATCTTTCCTCATATGACAGCCCCGCCATCCCAGTGATCAATCTCATGAAACTACGTATACTCCAGTATATAATACTCCAGTAAAGGTCTTACCAGAGCCCTATAGAACTGCAGAAGAACCTTTTTACCCCTATACTGAAATCGTCTTGTTATGAAGGCCAATATTCCATTAGTTTTCTTCACTGCCTGCTGTACCTGCATGCCAACTTTCAGTGACTGGTGTACAAGGACACCCAGGTCACTCTGTACCTCCCCTTACCTAATCTAACCCCATTGAGATAATAATCTGCCCCCATGTTTATTTCCGCCAAAGTGGATAACCTCACAATCTATATTATACTGCATCTGCCACGCATATGCCCACTCACTCAACCTGTCCAGGTCACCCTGCAATCTCCTAACATCCTCTTCACAGTTCACACTGCCACCCAGCTTTGTGTCATCCGAAAACTTGTTACTGTTGCTCCTAATTCCCTCTTCCAAATAATTAATATATACTAGACTAAGTGGGACCCATTGGGTCCTATGTTCACATGGGAGGGCTGGTCCTCCAAAGCAATATTCCACCTCTCCACCAATTCCAATATTGGTGGCCAGTGGGAGGGGGGGGGGCACTTTCTGGAATGCTAGTATGGATGTTGTGGGCTGAAGGGACTGGTTTCCAGAGGGCTACTATGGACATTGTGGGCCGAATGGATTATTGGGCTGGCAGCTCAGTCACTCAAGCCTGGCGTGCTGGCAGCTCACCCACTCAAGGCTGGTGGGCTGGCAGTTGACTCACGGCTATTCCTTGTCATTCCATTTCAAGCAAGGTGCAAGGCCATCAAATTCAAATGCAGTTTCCTACCATTTCAAGCAGGGTATAAGGCCACCAAATTCAAGTGCAGTTCCATACCACTTCAAGCATTGTGTAAGGCCACCAAATTCAAGTGCAGTTTCATACCACTTCAAGCAGGGTGCAAGGCCACCAAATTCAAGTGCAGTTACATACATTTCAAGCAGGGTGCAAGGCCACCAAATTCAAGTGCATTTTCATGCCATTTCAAGCAGTGTGCAAAGCCACCAAATTCAAGTGCAGTTTCATACCATTTAAAGCAGGGTGCAAGGCCACCAAATTCAAGTGCAGTTTCATGCCATTTCAAGCAGTGTGTAAGGCCACCAAATTCAAGTGCAGTTCCCTACCACTTCAAGCAGGGTGCAAGGCCACCAAATTCAAATGCAGTATCATATAATTTCAAGCAGGGTGCAACGCCACCAAATTCAAGTGTAGTTTCATAAGATGTACAATTTCCCTGAAGTCTTAGATTGTCATACGGTTTTGGCAAAGATTTTGCTTGTTTCAAAAAATTTGGCTAATTAGACGTTAGGCCAGGTGAGTGGATGGGAAAGATTTAAACGGATATGGGGAAAAAGCAGGAAAAAATAACTTAGATGGGGCATTTTGGTTGGCATGGTTGAGTTGGGCTGAAGGGCCTGTTTCCATGCTGTACGACTATCAATGCTGCAGTATTAACATGGAATTAACTTCTTAAAGTACATTACAGAAGAAAGACAAATGACAAGCATCAGTGGAAACATTAGAAGACTTCTAAATCCAAATTCAGAAATAAAGTGCCTGTCCCACGAGTATGCGACCTGCATGCGGCAAGTGCGACCAAACCGGAAGCATGGGCCGCGCGGTGGTCGAGTGATCCCCGTACAGGGCCGGTCCCACCAGCATGCACCTGCATGCGGCAAGCTCGACCAAACCAGAAGCGGGGGCCGCGCGGAGGTCGAGTGAGTGACGTGAGGTGAGAGCAAAGTCCGCGGGAAGTTCACGCGTGACGTACGACGTCAAGACACTGCGTATGCTCATCGAGGCGGTGCGTACGGTGTCGAGGCGGCTGCGGGCTGGCAGGCTGTTGCCGCACGGAACTTTTGAACACAGTCAGTTTTTCGGAGCCCCACGCGATGTCGGGACCAGCTCCGCTCAACTCCATACGGCTCCGGCGATCGAAGTGGGACCGGCCCCGCAAGGCTGTATGGCTCAGCGACCACGTTAGGTCGCGCTCACCACATGGAGTCACATGCTCGTGGGACAAGCCCTTAAGATGTTATAGAATTTATATTCAGCTTTACAACAGTGGTGTACTGATTAATCTAAAGTAATTAAAAACCCACTATGGTGCCTAAGTTATTTTATTTAAAGTCTACCTGCATTAATTCCATTAAAAAAAAATAGTGATGCTATAAATCAAAATCAAATGCAGAGAAGGTCAGAGTTTCTGTGGAGAAAGAAACATAATTAATGCTTCTATTTGTTACACAATTTAAAGTTCCCAGGGTGATCGGTTGACTGATTTGCTCCCCACATTGCCAATTCCCAATCACTTCACCGTGACCCAAATAAACGCTCTCCAACTAATCCTAACTCCATTCATCACCGAGTTATCTCCATATCATCACTATTCTTACCCTCACACCCCGACAGAAACCTACTTTTTATTGGATCCTTTCAGGTGCAGTGTAATTTCTGCCTTGTCAAAATTAAAATGATAGGCACAGGAAGGAACTACAGAAGGTACACAAAATTGCTGGGGAAACTCAGCGGGTGCAGCAGCATCTATGGAGCGAAGGAAATAGGCGACGTTTCGGGCCGAAACCCTTCTTCAGACTGATGGGGGGTGGGGAAAGAAAGAAGGAAAAAGGGGAGGAGGAGGAGGAGCCCGAGGGCGGGCGGATGGGAGGAGACAGCTAGAGGGTGAAGGAAGGGGAGGAGACAGCACGGGCTAGCCAAATTGGGAGAATTCAATGTTGATGCCATAAGGACGCAAGGACCCCAGACGGAATATGAGGTGCTGTTCCTCCATCGGTGAGACCAAGCGTAGGTTGGGCGACCGTTTCGCCGAACACCTCCGCTCAGTCCGCAATAACCTACCTGACCTCCCGGTGGCTCAGCACTTCAACTCCCCCTCCCATTCCCAATCCGACCTCTCTGTCCTGGGTCTCCTCCATTGCCAGAGTGAGCAACAGCGGAAATTGGAGGAACAGCACCTCATATTCCGTCTGGGGTCCTTGCGTCCTTATGGCATCAACATTGAATTCTCCCAATTTGGCTAGCCCGTGCTGTCTCCTCCCCTTCCTTCACCCTCTAGCTGTCTCCTCCCATCCGCCCGCCCTCGGGCTCCTCCTCCTCCTCCCCTTTTTCCTTCTTTCTTTCCCCACCCCCCATCAGTCTGAAGAAGGGTTTCGGCCCGAAACGTCGCCTATTTCCTTCACTCCATAGATGCTGCTGCACCCGCTGAGTTTCCCCAGCAATTTTGTGTACCTTCGATATTCCAGCATCTGCAGTTCCCTTTTGAACACAAGGAACTACAGATGCTGGTTTAAACCGAAGATAGACACAAAAAGCTGGAGTAACTCAGCGGGACAGGCAGCATTTCTGGAGAAAAGGTATTGGGTGAAGACTGAAGAAGGGTCTTGACCCGAAACATCACTTATTCCTTCTCTCCATGGATACTGCCTGTCCTGCTGAGTTAAAATACATGCAATAGGACAGGAAATAGCAAGAAGAATAGGTTATTCGCCCCTTTATGCTTTTTCTGTCCGTATGATTATGATTCATCATTTACTTTACTGCTCAAACCATATTTCCATGATAATATATTGCTCTCTATCAAGTTTAATTTAAAGATACAGCGGGGTAACAGGCCCTTTGGCCCACAGAGTCCATGCCAACCATTGATCATCTTTCTTATCCACTCCTTACCCAATCGGGGCAATTTACAGAGACAAATTAACCAACAAACCCACTCATCTTTGAGATGTGGGAGGAAACCAAAGCACTTGGAGAAAACCCAGGCAGTTACAGGAAGAATGTGCAATCTCCACATAGACAACTCGAAGTCAGGATCAAACCCAGGTCTCTGGTGCTGTCGGACAGCAATTCTACTAGCTGAGTCACTGTGCCACCCTTGAATATATTCCAAAGATTCACTACTTTTTGGGTAAATAAATTTATTTTTAACTGCCCCCCTGAATGACTCTGATCGACATTATGATCCCTGCATCCATCCCATCACGAATCAGATTTTTTTAAATACTTCAATAAGATCATCTTTTGTTCTAAATTCCAGAGAGCTCTGCTCACTCTACTTAACTACTTGTCATTTAAAAAATAAACAACCAAGTGAATCTTCTCTCAACCTCCTCTATCCCAAGCCCTTCCTTGGTGAGGGAAACCAAGCATGTACACAATATAAAGGATGCTGGTTTGTTAGTGCTCTACATAACTGATTATGTCTCCTCTTTTGTACTCATATCCTGTACCAAGGGGTAGCAGCAGAAGACAGAGGAGGTGTGAGTGATGGGCTATGTGGACATAATTTGGGACAAGGACATGCAAGGATTAGTAAATGGAAACAATGAAACTGATGGCAGATTTTTTGTTCATGGGGAGAATAGGGGAGGAAAAATCATCAGGCGTAGCTCACGTTCTCACTGACCATACACGACTCCAGTAACAATGGCCTGTCATCTATTCTTCTGTCTATAAAATGTAATGGCTATACTTGATTCTGTCAATTTAAAAAAATGAAAGCATTGAAATGTATTTAATAGGTACCCCACTCACACATATCACAGTATATGCTCTCACGAAGAACATACCCAGATGCATAGTCCCATGAATACTGAATCCCTTTTTTTCAATCTAATATTCTAGTGAGGCAAAGCATCTGAAGAAGGGTCTTGACCCAAAACATCACCCATTCATTCTCTCTAGAGATGCTGCCTGTCCCGCTGAGTTACTCCAGCTTTTTGTGTCTATCTTCAGTTTAATCCAGCATCTGCAGTTCCTTGTTACACAAAGCATTTAAACAGTTGTTTCAAGCAATTATTGTCTCTTTTTACAGTTGTAGGTCAATATAAATTTTACATGGTATAATATTTGTGGAAAATTAGTAGAAACATAGAAAAATAGGTGCAGGAGTAGGCCGTTCGTCTCTGCGCCAGCACCGCCATTCAATATAATCATCTATGAGTATAGAAGTTGGGATGTAATGTTAAAATTGTACAAGGCATTGGTGAGGCCAATTCTGGAGTATGGTGTACAATTTTGGTCGCCTAATAATAGGAAGGATGTCAACAAAATAGAGAGAGTACAGAGGAGATTTACTAGAATGTTGCCTGGGTTTCAGCAACTAAGTTACAGAGAAAGGTTGAACGTTAGGTCTTTATTCTTTGGAGGGCAGAAGGTTAAGGGGGGACATGATAGAGGTCTTTAAAATGATGAGAGGGATAGACAGAGTTGACGTGGATAAGCTTTTCCCACTGAGAGTAGGGAAGATTCAAACAAGAGGACATGACTTGAGAATTAAGGGACAGATGTTTAGGGGTAACATGAGGGGGAACTTCTTTACTCAGAGAGTGGTAGCTGTGTGGAATGAGCTTCCAGTGAAGGTGGTGGAGGCAGGTTCGATTTTATCATTTAATAATAAATTGGATAGTTATATGGACGGGAAAGGAATGGAGGGTTATGGTCTGAGTGCAGGTAGATGGGACTAGGGGAGAATACGTGTTCGGCACGGACTAGAAGGGCCAAGATGGCCTGTTTCCGTGCTGTAATTGTTATATGGTTATATGGTTATATACCGAAAGTGGCGGCGCTGTGAATCGGCTGCGGCTCGCCTGCAGTCTGTCTGTTTTTACTTTTTTGTGTTGTTTTTTTTGTCTAGTTCAGTTAAATTTTTGGTTATTAGGTGGTGTTATTAAATTTCTTTATTTATATAGCACATTTTTAGTCAACTTGCATTGACCCCAAAGTGCTTCACATAATTACATTCACACACACAGGCAAAGGTGGGTGAAGTGTCTTGCCCAAGGACACACACAGGCAAAGGTGGGTGAAGTGTCTTGCCCAAGGACACAACAACAGTATGCACTCCAAGCGGGATTCGAACCAGCTACCTTCCGGTTGCCAGCCGAACACTTAGCCCATTGTGCCATCTGTCGTCCACGTGTGTGGGGGGGGGGGGGGGGGGGGGCTGATACAGGGCTTTCTGTCTCTCCCTTCGGGGGAATGCGACTTTTTTGTCGTATCCCCCTTCGCTTCCCCCGCCTGAGCTGAGGCCTAATGGCGGAGCTGGCGGCCTCCAACCTGCGACCAACCTCGAGGATCCGGAGGTAGAGCCAGCGAGGCTGGCCGTCTTCGAGCTGCGGCGACGTTCGGGCAGTGGCACGATGCAGCGCTCCGGCGAGGGCGGACGGCGCAGGGCTGAGACACTCCCGTGCGGGCGGCGCGGCTACCGGCTGGAAGGCGCTCCCGTGTGGGCGGACCGGCTCCCGGCTGGAAGGTGCTCCGGTGTGGGCGGACCGGCTCCCGGCTGGAAGGTGCTCCCGTGGGGGCAGCCCGGTGCTGGGCTGAGACGCTGCCGTGTGGGCGGCCCGGTGCGGGGCGGAGACGGTGCTCCGGTGGCTGAGGCGGCGTTCTGGCGGCAGCGACCTGAGTCCGGGGCTTGGCCGCGGGCCAGTGGACGACATAGTTGGGAGCTCGCAGGGCACAGGCTGGTGCCTGTTTTCCGGAGCTCCCGTGGCAACAGCTGCGTCCGCTGGACTGGAGGGCGGCAGCTTCGACCACCCCCGGGCCGCGGAGCTTGAACCGCGGGACTGACTTATCATCGCCCGGTGGGGTATCGCCTCAGCACAGAGGGAGAAGAGGAGGGAAGAGACAATAACTCTAAGACTTTTGCCTCCATCACAGTGAGAAGGTGCTTGGTGAACTCACTGTGGTGGATGTTAATTTGTGTTTATTGTGTGTTGTTATTATTACATGTATGGCTGCAGGAAACAACATTTCGTTCAGACCGAAAGGTCTGAATGACAAATAAAGGATTCAATATTTCAATATATCTAAAATCAGTAACCCGTTCCTGCTTTTTCTCCATATCCCTTTAGCCCTAAGAGCTGAATCTAACTCTCTTGAAAACATCCAGTGAAGTGGCCTCCACTGCCTTCTGTAGCAGAGAATTCCACAGATTCACAACTCTCTGGGTAAAAATGTTTTTCCTCATCTCAGTCCTAAATGGCCTACCCCTTCATCTGAAATTGCTGGTTGTGGACTCCCCCAATATCGGGAACATTTTTTCGTGCATCTAGCCTGTCCAATGCTTTAAGAATTGTATATGTTTCTATAAGATACCCTCTCATCCTTCTAAATTCCAGTGAATACAAGCACAAGCCCAGTCGACCCATTCTTTCATCATAAGTCAGTCCCGCCATCCTGGGAATTAACCTTGTGAACCTAGGCTGCACTCCCTCAATAGCAATAATGTCTTTCCTCAAATTAGGAGATCAAAATTGCACACAATACTCCAGATGCGGTCCCAACAGGGCCCTATACAACTGCAGTTGGCCTCCTTGCTCCTAAACTCAAATCCTCTTGAAATGAAGGCCAACATGCCATTAGCTTTCTTCACTGCCTGCTGACCTGCATGCTTACCTTCAATGACAGATGTACAAGGACACCCAGGTCTTGTTGCACCTCCCCATTTCCTAATCTGACACCATTCAGATAATAATCTGCCTTCTGTTTTTTCCACCAAAGTGGATAACCTCACATTTATCCACATTATACTGCATCTGCTATGCATTTGCTCACTCACCCAACCTATCTTAGTCACCCTGCAGCCTCATAGCATCCTCATCGCAGCTCACACTGCCACCTAACTTTGTGTCACCTGCAAACTTGGATATTGCACATTTAATTCCCTCGTCTAAATCGTTAATATTTATTGTAAATATTTGGGGTCCCAGCACTGAGCCTTGCGGCACTCCATTAGACACTGTCTGCCATTCTGAAAATTCATTCATCATTCATCATCGTTGAAAACATTAATGACACAGTGATGCTGGTTTAAAACATGAACGGTAACAGATGCACCACACATCTCTGTCCTCCAGTTCCTGCGGACTTCCGCTGCTAGAAGTATAGGATTTTGGTGTGTGTGCTTCATCATCATTCCTTACAATACTATATACCACAGTAATCGCAACTTCTACTGAAGTGTGGCTGGCCGTTGGCTCGCTAGAAGCTCATCCGCCCTTTGACAGGTCTTGTTTTTTGGTCCTGCTGGGGGTTCACAGCCCCCTCACCTGGCAAACTAGGTGGGGGAGACAATTTAGCCGCTGACTATCCGACCATGAAGCAGGTAGCACGGGATTACATGGTCCCGTGACGGGGGGTAATCTCCCCCCGAACTGACCATTCTGAAAAGGACCCGTTAATTCCTACTCTTTGCTTCCTGTCTGCCAACCAGTTCTCTATCCATGTCAATACCCTACACCCATTACCATGTGCTCTAATTTTGCACACTAATCTCTGGTGTGGGACCTTGTCAAAGGCTTTTTGAAAGGCCAGATCCACTACATCCACTGGCTCTCCCTTATCCATTCTACTTGTTACAGCCTCAAAAAATTCCAGAAGATTAGTCAAGCATGATATCCCCTTTATAAATCCATGTGACTTTGACCAATTCTGTCACTGCTTTCCAAATGTGCTGCGATAACATCTTTAATAATCGAGGTAGAGGTCCTTTTGTTTGATACCATCTCACATCCTGGGTCTCACATCTCAGATACACCATCTTTTGATTTGATTTACTCTTACAGCATCTATGGCATTCTACATTCTCATTCTGTTTTTATTTTGCTTTTCTTTGTTCAAAAACATCAAGGGAATATGAATATGAATGAATATGAATGAGAGCGAGGGGGAGACTGAAGTTAAGACTAATGTCTTATTGTCCTGCCAGCAAATAAAAAAACTATTTTATCTCTTTTGCGAAATCAAACAATTTCCTTATTAGTATATTAACCCTAACACAGAAAATCGAACTCACTCCAAATTGAATGCTCCATTCACACCTGGCACTATTTGCTAAATGCCTACTTGGCCGTTTTTTCCCCTCATTTTTAGTGCTCTTTACTTCCCCTTGAAATCTTTATTCTAAAATTCAATAGCCTTGCTTCAAATATCTCAGCATCTCTTTATCACTCCTTACATCACATGTTCTTGCATGCTGAAAATATTTTTTCTTCATCTGTTTCAATATGGGCAGCGCGGCTTTCATCCTACAAATCATTCTTTCAAAACCTCTTCAGACTTCTTTTCCTCACTTTAGAATGTAACTCTTAAAGGTTAAACATCTTGTTAGCTTGTTCAGAAATAATTATTAGACCGTTTTTCACAGCCAGATGAGTAACAACCAACATATGTTATTGCTGCCAGTCACATTATGTAATCAAATATTGGCTGGATCAATATCAATCATTTCAACAATGTGGCGAAATACAAGGGAAAAATCAGTGTTTTCATGTTAAAAATATTGACAGAAACAAATTGAGCCATTCGTGAAAATGACTGACATCAGATCATTGCTCTCTGCCAGTCAATACCCCTATTCATTATAAATAAGTTTAGTTTTAGTTTAGTTTAGTTTAGAGTTACAGTGCCGAAGCAGACCCATCGGGTCACCGAGTCCACACCGACCAGCGATCCCCGTACTTTAACACTATCCTACACACACTAGGGACAATTGACACTTATACCAAGCAAATTAACCTACAAACCTGTACATCTTTGGAGTGTGGGAGGAAACTGAAGATCTTGGAGAAAATCCACACGGTCATTTGGAGACAGGCAGCACGATACCCATAGGTATGAGATAAGCTACATTGTTTTTTGATTAATTTAATTTGTGATATGATTTTAATTAAATAAAAATATCTTTAAGTATTTCGGTACTTTGAATAATTCTTAAATATATTCAATAGTTTCACTAATTTTAAGCATTTGTTAAGGCTTCTCAATATTTTAGCATGTTTGGGATGACGAGGGTTCTGCAACTGTCTGTATTTACAACATAGTCAGTGGCAGAACAATTTGGTTTATTATTTATTTCTGATATTTAGAATAACCATGCATTTAATTCTTGGACATTCCGTCACCCACGCAATATTTATTTTATGTATTTCTGTATTTATGCAACCGTGTAACAGTTTGATGCAGGAAATTTTAAGCATGAAACAAATATACGACGCTGTGTACCATTCTCATACAACCCATGAAAGCCCCATCCTTCAATTTCACATTAATCCATGGGAATGTGTTTCAGAAGAGAGAGATTTCCAACTGAAATGCTTGAAAAAAAAATAATTGACTATTTGTCACAGGTGGGTCTTAAACAAACAGATACATCCTTCCCTCAGTGGGCATTTCAACTCAACAATTCAGTTACAAAAATGTGATCATTGGCCCATTTTATGTTTGATTTTCAAAGTGCCAGAATCAATCAGAAAATCAATAAAGGAAAAGGCATTGAATGTCAGTTTTGTAAATCTGTTTACAGAAAACAGATTGTGGCTTGCAATGATGATTACAGGGTTATGATTGTTATTACCGTTGTGACATACATCTCAACCTTTCTGCCAGATTCATTTATGGCTATCACACTTCCTAGTGTCAGTCATCCGAAGCACATTGGAATGCACTTCACACTCCAGTAATTGAGGCAGATTTTTTGCAAATCTTAACGTTGCACACGAGCAATCTCTTTCTCTCACAAAGTTATACAGTTGCTAAAATGTTATTAATTCAACAGGAAAGCATTGAAAATTAATTAGGTATACAAGGTACTGTAACTGCAGGTTTAATTTAATATCAATTGACAGAAAACTACTCATCATACAGCCTTCATTGGGTGACACGGTGGTTGAGTTGCTGCCTTACGGCGCCAGAGACCCCAGTTAGATCCTGACTATGGGTGCTTGTCTGTACGGAGTTTGTACATTCTCCCTGAGACCTGCGTGGGTTTTCTCTGGGTGCTCTGGTTTCCTCCCTCACTCCAAAGCCATACAGATTTGTAGGTTAATTGGATTGGTTTCAGTGCAAATTGCTCCTGGTGTCAGATAGTATCAGTGTGCAGGAATTGCTGGTCAGCACAGACTTGGGGGGGTTGACGAAAGGCTTGTTTCCACACTTTATCTCTAAACTAAACAAAACCCATTACATAACCCATAAGTAATCAGGCAAATGCAGATGACTGCTTATTTTTGCAAATTCTTGGTCAGTATGTATTTGTAACTTCCACCCAGTGTTTTGAGGGCAGTGTACTTTGTCTTATTCTTTATTGCAAGGCACCTTTTTTTTCTTTCTTTTGCAAAGCCTAGGAAATAAAAGACAAAAATGTCTTACAATAAAGTGGGCCATTTTCAAAGGACATGGATAAGGATTTGATGCTTGTAATATCAATATAAAATTTCCTGATTTCCTGCCATAAATCTGGCAAAACACCCAGATGTATACGACTGATTACTTTTAAGGTCATAAAAAATAGTAGAATTAGGCCATTCAGCCCATCAAGTCTACTCCGCCATTCTCTCCCTCCTTACCCCATTTTCCTGCCCTCTCCACATAACCTCCAACACCTGTACTAATCAATAATCTATATATCTCTGCCTTAAAAATATTCACTGACTTGGCCTCTGCATCCTTCTGTGGCAAAGAATTTCACAGAATTATTACCCTCTGACCAAAGAAATTTCTCATCATCTCGTTCCTGAAAGAACATCCTGTGGCTATGACCTCTAGTTCTAGACTCTCCCACTAATGGAAACATCCTCTCCACATCCACTCTTTCCAAGCCTTTCACTATTCTGTATCGTTCAGAAGTGCCCCCCTTAATCTTCTAAACCCCAGCGTGTACACCAAGCCCAGTGCCGACAAACGCTCATCATAGGTTAACCTACTTATTCCTGGGATCATTCTTGTAAATCTCCTCTGGACTCTCCAGAACAAGCACATCCTTCCTCAGATATAGCGCCCAAAATTGCACACAATACTCCAAATGCGACATTTCCAGCACCTTAAAGAGTCTCAACATTACATCCCTGTTTTTGTATACAAACCCTCTTGAAATTAATGCCAGCATTGAGTTTGCTTTCTTTACGGCTGATTCGACTTGTAGATTAACTTTTTGGGAATCTGCACCAGCACTCCCAAGCCCCTATGCACCTCCGATTTCTGGATTCTCACCACATTTAGTAAATAGTATACGCCTTTATGCCTACTTCCAAAATTCATGACTTCACACTTGCTACACTATATTCCATCTGCCACTTCTCTGTCCACTCTCTCAACCTGTCCTTCTGCAGAGTCCCTGCTTTTTCTACACTACCTGCCCCTCCACTTAATTTTCGTATCATCTGCAACCTTTGCCACAAAGCCTTTAATTCCCTCGTCCAAATCATTAATGTACAATGTGAAGACTAGCGCCCCAGCACTGACCCTTGCGGAACTACACCAGTCATTGGCAGCCAACCAGAAAAAGCTCCCTTTATTGCCACTCTTTCTCTTCTGCCATCCTGCCAACTTGCTATCCATGCTAGTATCTGCTCTTTGATACTGTGGGCTCTAATCTTTCTAAACAGGCTAATGTGGGGCACCTTATCAAAGCCTTTCTGAAAATCTTAGCAAACAATATCCACTGACTCTCTTTAGTCTGCACTGCTATTTACTTCTGCAATGAATACCAGCAAATTTGTCAAGGAAGACCTCCCTTTCACAAAGCCACGCTGACTTCTGCCTATTTTATCGTGAACTTCTAAGTACCATAATATTGACAATTGTTAATTTAAAAAATACACTATGTTCATAATATTAAAAATTATTGTACAAGTAATTTAATTCAATATATTCACTCATACAGTTTAGTTTAGTTCATTATTGTCACGTATACAATGGTGCAATGAAACTCATTTGTTTGCATGTTATCCAGTCAATGAAGGGACTACATAAATACAATCAGGTCATCCACAGTGCACTGCTAGAGGATAAAGGGTGCAACATTTAGTGCAAAGGTACTATATAATAGGCGGAATGGTGGCGCAGCTGTAGAGTTGTTGCCTTACAGCGCAAGCGATCTGGGTTCAATCCTGACTATGGGTGCTTGTCTGTACGATTTCCCCATGACTTTCTTGGGTTTTGTCCGGGATCTCCAGTTTCCTCCCACACTCCAAAAATGTACAAGGTCTGTAGATTAATCAGCCTGGTATAATTGTAAGTTTCCTATAATGTGTAGGATAGTGTTCGCGTGCAGGGAGCGCTGCTCGGCAAGGTCTCGGTGGGCCGAAGGGCCTGTTTCTGTT
Source organism: Amblyraja radiata (assembly GCF_010909765.2). Lineage (NCBI taxonomy): Eukaryota > Metazoa > Chordata > Chondrichthyes > Rajiformes > Rajidae > Amblyraja > Amblyraja radiata. Next base: position 22,211,361 of record NC_045966.1, read on the forward strand.
CTGTATCTAAACTCAACTAAATATAACATTGAAGTCTGAAAGTCTGATTAAAGACACGTCAAAGGTCTCCTTTGAAAAGATAGTTCAAGTAACAATGCCAATCATGCTCCCTCCTCAGGCAATGCACCCTTGAAATGGTTGAGGGACCACAACATTAGGTCCGGCTACTTGGTGTTCAGGAGTAGACTGAGTTGATGATATTCCAAGGCAGTTGACGCTTGTCTCAGTGTGAATCACTGGGAGTCCCATAGATTGCAGAGTTCTCTATTTTGCAGCTAACCCCAACAAGGAGAATCACATCCCTTTCATAGCTTGTTCTCTAGGATTTCCACCAATTTTCCTTGATATCCATAGAAGGAGATGGGAAGCAGTTGAACTACATTTCTCAACAAATCTCTCATCCTCATTAAAAACCACAAATTACATGACACGTGGTGAAAACAATGCACTGTCAATGATCATCTAAAAATGGAGCTGATGCAATGTAACAATATGCATTGTATATTAATAGACAATTATGCATGCATTGCAGTAGTTTACTATGCATGACACCTCTGATTGAACAATGGTATTCCGAGTCTCAGACGAATTAGAAAATCTATCCATGAGCGATACAAGTGAACTGTTTTTTATTCATTTTATGCAAACTAACCCCCCAAGCACAACAAGGACCTACATTTCAGTTATGCATGCCATACCCAGCAAAGTTATGGCTGAAGTTAGTTAAAACTCTGCCCCATAAATTCCAGCAACATCTGGTGCAATGAAATTAATATTCTGAACAATACCATTGTTCATCTAATTAATTCATTACTAGGCCAAAGAGCTGTGTAAAGAATACACAATAGGGCATAAGGGCAGAAATTGGCTTTCTTTGCAAAATTAATGCAGTATTTGGGAGTTGATGTAGAGTGTTTTCCTCAACACATAAATAGTCATGATTGGTATGTATTCATCTCATTCACACTAAACACTCAGTTTATAGTCCTGAACTTTTGAGCTGATGAAGGTTACGTGAAAGAACTCATTCATACCTTGTTATCCTGATTGGAGCAACCTCTCGACCTTGATTAGTCTTTGCTGTTGATTTATGAATCTTAATGCCTGGAGTGGTGTGCACAAGTTGGAACAAACCAGGGATAACTGGAACCAGGCCTGAACCTCTTTAAAGGGAAGGTGCCTGATGGTTGCAAATGGAAGCTACCCCATGGCTGGGAGAACACTGCAACAAGACTTGTCCGTTCATACCATGGTGTGGACACACACGATTCTCAGATACTGTTCCAGAGTCAGTTGCTGGATGAGGTGAAGGGGAGTCACTTTGTCCACTACATACTAGGGGTACAGAAGCCCATCAAATACCAGCAGAGTGGGGTTACCATGGAAGTCAAATTCCAGAGGTGTATCCGCAACAATGTAAAAATCACTGAATGAAGTTAGTTAATAACCTAATGCAGGATTGAGATAAGAGAACAGTTTTTCTTCCCTTAAACTAGAAGTATGTACCATTCATGTCATGCAATACATCCCCAAAACCATCCAACAACAAACATCCCACAGCACCCCCATATACGCAACAACACATCCTCTGTCTATGATTCACAACGATCACAAACTGGCAGATATTCAGCACTGATATCTATCTATCATGTAAATTTAATCTTCCTGAAACATTTCTCCCGTTTGCAGGAGAAAGCGACATTGAGTAAAAAAAACACAACAATATCCTGATGGAGTAGAAACCACCTGCATCCACTCAGTATTCTGGAGCAGATATTGTCCATGAAGCAGCCACGCCAGAAGTCATCGCTACAGGAGATATAGGTACCATAAAAGAGGATTATGGCAAATTCTTCTCATACTTCACCTAACTCTTATTCCCCAATCTCTTTTGACTTAAAAGAAACATGAGCTTGACCTCTACAACATCTTCCTTTCTTTCACCTTCAATAGAAGACACAGGTGAGGGGAAACTATGTCCACTGAAGGAAGAGGATATCTCAGATGTCCTTGGATAGAAAGGCTCATCTTGGGAGCAATTGTGGCGGGAGATGGAGAACTGGAGAGTTGGGATGGCTTCCTTGCATGAGACAAGGTGGGAGCTGGTTTAGTCAATGGATTTGTAGTAGATGTCAGTCGATTGTCTGTCCCCTGTTATGGAGACACAGAGATAGAGAAAGGGGAGAGAGCTGTCACTGACAGTCCATGTCAATTTGAGGGCAGGGTGGAAGTTAATAGTAAGGTTGATAAAATTAACAAGTCCTGCATGGGTACAGGACCCAAATATCATGCAGCACTGCAGAAGTTGCACAACAGCACGACAGGGAAAGTAAAACCGTAGTCATCTGATTATGGCTATCAACACTGAACAAAGCACAATAGTCTGAGTCAAAAGCATCCCTTAAACAGCAATTTTGGAATAATGCAACTATTTTCAAACCTTCAAAGCACCCAGTTCGGAAGAATAGCAGCACAATGGTGCAGCTGGTAGAGCTGCTGCCTCACAGGGTCAGTGATCTGGGTTCAATCCTGGCCTTGAGTGCTGTCTGTGTAGAGTTCGCACATTCTCCCTATGACTAAGTGGGTGTCCTCCGGGTGCTCCAGTTTCCTCCCACATCACGAAGATGTAAGACTTTGTAGGTTAATTGCCCTCTGTAAATTAATCAAAATATGTAGAGAGTGGATGAAAAAGTGGGATAACATAGAACACGCGTAAACAGATGATCAATGGTCGGCGTGGACTTGGTTGGCCAAAGTGCCTGTTTCCATGTAATATCTCTAAACTAAACTAAGACAAAACTAAATTAAGAACTAAGCACTTAAGCTTACACACTCTTGGAAAAGACTTGTGGTACTGCGTACGTCAACACACTAGGGGAGGAACATTGGATTTGAGTGGAGGTGCTGCAGTGAGGAGATATCCATTATGTCTAATGAAGAGGATGTAGATGGCAAAGAGGAGGCTGCATGGGTTTTGTCTGTACATCAAACCTTTGCTTTGTACATGTGTAGAAAGTAACTGCAGATGCTGGTTTACACCAAAGATAGATACAAAGTGCTGGAGTAACTCAGCAGGACAGATAACATCTCTGATGAAAAGGAATTTGTGACGTTTCGGGCCGAGACCCTTCTTCAGACTGACAATATCTGTGGAGGGAAATAGACAGATGACATTTTCGGGACTGGAACCTTCAAGATTCTTTATGTTCTGAAGAGGGGTTTCGACCCAAAACATTGTCTCTCCAGTTCTCTCTCCAGACGCTGACTGACACGCTGAGTGCATTCAACAGTGTGTTTTTAGCTCAAGATTCCACCATCAGAAGTATTGTGTGTCTATGAATCAACTGCAAATTGAGCTAGATTGGGTTAAGTCTATGGTTCAGAACGTACAAGTGACATCAAGAAACTGGGATTCAGAATACGTCATCCAATGTATTCAGAGTCATGAAAGCAATTATTTGAGGCAATAACTAGAAAACGGGATTTGAGTTTCATGTGCATAAGAAGCCAAGATAGAGAAGTGACCCATAGGAATCACTACTGCCTGAATCAGACACTTCAGAAATGTCATTGCAGATTTCAGTGAAGATTTCCTTAAAGAACACGATCAAGGAATTGTATTTACAATAAAATATTAATGTAAGTAGGTTAATTGATTGTATCATTTCATATTTATAAATAATCAAATTATTTATGTAGGCTTATTTGTTTTTTATGTTGTAGCACATATGTAGTTGTTAACAGCTTGCATCTCAATTTAAGATTCTAGTTTATCTTGTAACCATACAGCCTAATTATGAATATTTTGTGTATAGTTGTAAGCTGGAAAGAACCAATATCAAAGAAATTGATCATATTTACATAGGACAGAGAACTGTAAGGAAAAGGTAGAAACATGGAACTGCAGATGCTGGTTTACAAAAAAAGGCACAAAATGCTGAAGCAACTCTGCGGATCAGGCAGCATCTCCGGAGAACATGAATAGATGACGTTTCAGGTCGGGACCCCCCTTCCGACTGGTGCTAAGGAAAATGCTCTTTGGCTTCTTACATATATCACAATTGTAGCTCAAGAATCAAGTTAAGAGTGGTTTATTGCCATATGTCCCATAATGGAACAATGACATTCTTACGTGGAGCAGCACAAAAGATATCTAATCATGGTATTCTGTAAATACTATAATGAACAACAATAAAATAAGTTGTGTATATAAAAATTAATAGTGCAAAGCCAAAAGCAATGTCCCCAAGTCAATGTTCAGGTAGTTCAGAGCTTAGTTGGAGATTGTAGTGCTTAATGGACTGATGGTTGTTGGCGAAGAAGCTGTTCCAGTTCCTGGACATTAGTTTTCAGGCTGCTATATCTTCTTCCCGATGGCAGGAATCAAATAAAAGTGTGGCCAGCATGGTCAGTGTCTCTGATGACTCTGGCTGCCTTTTTGAGTCAGGGATTCCTGTAGATCCCTTTGATAGTGGGGAGGTTGAGGCAACAACATGTTGAATCTCTTCTGTGCCCTCTCCAAAGCCACCACATCCTTTACTGTGAAGGAAGGAACTGTAGTTGCTGGTTTAAATCAAAGGGAGACACAAAATGCTGGAGTAACTCAGCGGGACAGGCAGCACCTCTGGAGAAAAGGAATACATCCTTATTGTAGTGTGGCGACCAGATCTGCACACAATGATTCATAGCTAGCCTATCAAAGGTTGGCCTTGAACTCAAAGGTTCAGGTTGCTCTTGTCCATCTCTGTTACTGCAGCCACATTTGATGGTTAGCTCAGGTCTTTACTGAAGAAAGACTTCTCAAGCACAGCGCATCAGCAAGCTGGACACACGTGATGGGATTGTACCCTTTGTGCACATTGGTATTCAGCAGAGCCTTTCTCCTCCATCCTGAAACATATAAGCTTAGTTGGATTTGTGCTTATTTTTGTTCGCATGAGTGGTTCTAAGTAGCATAATCACTAAAGCATCTAAATCTGTTGCTAAAATCTGATGCCAAGCTCCAGGAATATGACCTGTTCCTTTTATTATCCATGGTATCAACATTTCCACTCGCAGAACAAACGCTAATCAATCTCCAAAGAGATAAAATCAACCATGAAATCAATAAAGTCATGCAAGCTATATAATAAGGTGAAGGGCCTTATTGTGTAAAACATCAGTTTCACATGCATGCTCAACAGTGTGTGCTATGCATACACCAAGCCATATTGTCAATTCAACATTACACAAGGATTTCTCATGGTACAGTGGGTAAACAGGCCTTTCGGCCCAAGTTGCCCACACCGGCCAATATGTCCCAGCTACACCAGTCCACCTGCCTGCATTTAGTCCATATTCCCTCAAACCCATCTTATCCATGTACCTGTCTAACTGTTTCTTAAATTTTGGGATAGTCCCAGCAACAACTACCTCCTCTGGAAGCTTATTCCATGCACCCACCACCCTTTGAGGAAACAGTTATCCATCAGATTCCTATTAAATCTTTTGCCCTTCACCTTAAGACTATGTCCTCTGATCCTCGATTCACCTGCTCTGCAGTGTCTACAGTCTTCTTCTTGCGTATGGCGTGCACAGCCTAAAGTTGGTTCTCTTTGATCTTCTGTTTGTGCACGCCAGTTTGATTGCATTCGTCAAAACAGGGTGGACCAGGTGAAGATTGCAATCTCCCACCGCGTGTCTACATTACTTACACCTAAAGCAATGGAAACATTATCCTGCTCTGTATGCTCCCTGCACATTCTCCCAGTTATACTATATTCTGGGAAATCCATATTTGGTGGCAACTGGGTGTCTATCTCCTTAATTTTAATTCCTTCACTATTTGCTCTACGACTTAAGCCCCTGTCCCACTTACGTGTCCTTGGGCCGCTAATTACGTGGCCTCGTGGTCGCGTTGAGGCACGATGGTCCCACGAGAGTCGAGCGTGACTTCATGCGCCCGCACAGAAGCCTGGATCGGGTGACGTAATTTGAAGATGTACACAAAATGCAGGAGTAACTCAGCGGGACCAGCAGCATCTCTGGAGAGAAGCAATGGGTGATGTTTCGGGTCGAGACTCTTCTTCAGTCTGAAAGAAGGGTCTTGACCCAAAACGTCATCCATTCTTTCTCTCCAGAAATGCTGCCGGTCCCGCTGAGTTACTCCTGCATTTTGTGTCTATCTTCAACTTTCTTGGCCCCGGATCTGCAATGGCTGTGAGCCCCAGGCTGAGTTCGACAATCGTTTGCCTGCTTCTGCTGCTGTTGGAGGTGAGACTTTGCATTGCACCAGGGTCTTGGGCCTGTCCCACTTTGGCCGTCAGTTAGGCGACAGGCCGGTGACGTGCGAAGATTTTGTTCGCTATAAAATTTTGGAGCGCTGCGCGATACCGCGCACAACTCCATACCACTCCGCGCTTCTCAGTGGGACCGGCCCCGCGTGGCCACGCGATGCCCGTGCGCCGCAACGCAACAACGAGGTTGCGTAATTTGCGTGCCAAGGACATGTAAGTGGGACAGGGTCTTTACTGTGAACTGTTGTATCCCGAAATAAATAAGCAATCACCAAACCCTTGTTGAATCAGTTACACAAAAAAACCCCACAAATCTATTGATAGTCGATGGTCTATTTAAGCAGTCTTGTTGGAGGGAGAGAGATCCCAGATGCTAAATGAATGTTGCAATGCATTGGCTAGATTATTGAACAAAATGTGGTGTCTTTCAATTTTGACATTACAAACTGCCTGGTTTGTAAGCTTCCTGAAGCAACACATGAAGCCCAAACAACTGTGCTTCTGAGTACAAGACACTGGAGATTCTGGAAACTTGAGCAAAAAATGGTGCTGGAGGTACTCAGCGGGCCAGGCACAGTCTGTAGAGAGAAATGGACAGATGACATTTTAAGATGACCTTTCTTCAAACTGATCTACTGATGTACTTGACAAGCCCAAGCTTGTGGTTGGTATCTTTTGGCATTGCTGAAAGACAAATGTTCACTCTTTAGGGCACATTGGGCACATTTATTTTGAATTGTTAATATTTAAAGTCGAATGACCTATAATAACAAGAACATATATTAAAACACTTCCTTTTGAAGATAGTTTCACCACAAATATTTACCTTCAATGATTTGATAATGTCCTTCAAATTTGTGTCAAAGACAAAATAAATCTATTTACATCTTTAGAAACCAATGAATGGGTTTTTAAAGAAGATTTTCCAGTTCTCCACTAAAGTGTGGAAAATCATGGGTTGAGTATAGATATGGAAACTCCTTTCTTGTGTCAATATTCTGCAGGGAACAGTATAATTCCTTCTCTTGCTGTTATTCTGTCCACTCCCAATTCATCTACTCATCATTTCTACCCCTGACCTCAGGATTTGCTTAAATTCAAAGCTTTCCGTGGGCATTTCCCTCCATAGTTGAAAATATCAAATGAACACACCACCCCAAATTCTACCCCCACTCACTCCATGCAGCTTAATCTGGACTCCTATCCACTTTATCCACCAATAATGACTGTGTTGTCTATCATCTGCTACACACCACTCTCCAAGGTTTCTTTCCTTCATTTCTGCCACCCTCTCTCTTTTTACATCCATCTTGAAATACACATATTTTTCCAAAGCATTTGGTCACCTTCATTAATTAACTCTTTGGCTAGATTTATTACGCTGATTTATTTATCTGTAAAACAGTAAAGGGCATTAAAAGGTACCACATAAATATAGGTTAATATCAGAACCAAAACAGCATAACAGAGTGTGATTGCACTCAGAATATAATGGAAAGAGTGCATGAAAAGTAATTTCATTTGAAATTTCAGCAATGTCTAACCCTGACTGTACTGGTTATATAGATAGCTTTACTCACAGCAGCCACATATTGAGAATTCTTCTGAGTTGGACATAATATCCTGCAAGGTCTCCTGGCTTGGATTACAATTTTCTGATGTGCGGCTTTATATGAGTAATATATAAAGTAAATGCACTTCATCTCATAAATCACAAGTGTTAAAAGTAGTAATAGGTTTTTTTTGTTGATATAACTTTGACAAACATGAACAAACAATTGAAGGTAAAACAATTGTGAAGCGTGAAATATTCTGCAATTGCTTAAATTAACATAAATTAATTTTAGCATGAATACTTACTTAAACAGTGCCATATTATGTTGGGTGCTTCAGTTAAATAAAATGTAAAATTGACAAAGTGTTATTTTAATTGGAATAAAAACACTTATTTTTCCTCCTTATTCCATTGTTATTGCGTGTTTTAAATGTTGCACAAAAAATCCAATGGTTTAATTTGTAATAATGAAATTTGAAGATTTTATGTAGGAAGGATGTGTATATGCTGGTTTATACCAAAGATAGGCACACATGGTTTGAGGGGTTTTCTTTGTTATACACACAGGAAAACAAATGCTCAAATGCCAAGGAGCAAAAGGTGTCCTTTTCACAATGGCAGGCAGTGACTTGTGGGGTACCGCAAGGCTCAGTGCTGGGACGCCAGCTATTTACAATATATTTTAATGATTTGGACGAGGGAATTGAATGCAAAATCTCCAAGTTTACGGATGACACGAAGCTGGGGGGCAGTGTTAGCTGTGAGGAGGATGCTAGGAGGCTGCAAGGTGACTTGGATAGGCTGGGTGAGTGGGCAAATGCTGGCAGATGCAGTATAATGTGGATAAATGTGAGGTTATCCACTTTGGTGGCAAAAACAGGAAAGTAGACTATTATCTGAATGGTGGCCGATTAGGAAAAGGGGAGATGCAACGAGACCTGGGTGTCATGGTACACCAGTCATTGAAAGTAGGCATGCAGATGCAGCAGGCAATGAAGAAAGCAAATGGTATGTTAGCATTCATAGCAAAAGGATTTGAGTATAGGAGCAGGGAGGTTCTACTGCAGTTGTACAGGGTCTTGGTGAGACCACATCTGGAGTATTGCGTCCAGTTTTGGTCTCCTAATCTGAGGAAAGACATTCTTGCCATAGAGGAGTACAGAGAAGGTTCACCAGACTGATTCCTGGGATGTCAGGACTTTCATATGAAGAAAGACTGGATAGACTCGGCTTGTCTTCGCTAGAATTTAGAAGATTGAGGGGGGTTCTTATAGAAACTTACAACATTCGTAAGGGGTTGGACAGGCTAGATGCAAGAAGATTGTTCCCGATGTTGGGGAAGTGCAGAACAAGGGGTCACAGTTTAAGGATAAGGGGGAAATCTTTTAGGACCGAGATGAGAAAAACATTTTTCACACAGAGAGTGGTGAATCTCCGGAATTCTCTGCCACAGAAGGTAGTTGAGGCCAGTTCATTGGCTATATTTAAGAGTGAGTTAGATGTGGCCCTTGTGGCTAAAGGGATCAGGGGGTATGGAGAGAAGGCAGGTACAGGATACTGAGTTGGATGATCAGCCATGATCATATTGAATGGCGGTGCAGGCTCGAAGGGCCGAATGGCCTGCTCCTGCAGCTATTTTCTACGTTTCTATCTATGTTTCTATATTCTTGGAGTAATCCATAGTAAATAGTTGAAACAACAAATTAAGCAAAACAGAAGATCACCCCATATTTCAAGTATAGCTTATCTGTTCTCTAACACTGTTAGAACATTATAAGACATTGGGAAATATGGAAGCTGTTACCCAAATATTGAGGTTGTCATCCAAATATGGAGGTTATTAGCCAATTTTGCTACTCCTCCACTACTGCACCTTAGTGGTACTTCACCAACCAATTTGCTTCCAAAATTATGGCAACGGCATGATTTAAAGTTTCAAAGAGTCATGACGAGGAATCAAAGTGGTCAGCTCTGTGTGGAGCCACATGAGATGGGCAAGGGCCTCAATGAGCATTTCTTCTCTGCTTTTACCGTGGAGAAAGCCATGCGGACCGAGGAACAGGGCAGTCAATGGAAGTATTTTGGGGGCAGTCAGCATCACAGTTGAGGAGGTTCTGAAGGTCCTAACATGTTATGAAGGTACACAAATCTCCTGTACCTGATCAGATATATCCGAGGACACTGTAGGAAGCTAAAGATACAATTTCAAATGCTCTGGATGTTGATGGAAGACTGGAGGGTGACAAATGGTGTGCCTCCATTCAAGAAGGGCTACAGAGAAAAGCTTGGGAACTACAGGCAAGTCGGTCCAAGATCTGTGATTGGAAAGTTATTAGAGAGTATTCTAAGGGATTAGATGTGCATGTAATTAGATGGACAAGAGCTTTAGGGATGATCAGCATGATTTTGTACGTGGTAATCTCATGAATCTTATTGAGTTTTTGAAGATATGACAAAAAAGGTTGATGAGGGCAGAGCTATAGACATTGTATATATGGATGATTTTGGCGATGCATGTGACAAGGTAGGCTGTTCTGGAAGGATAGATTGCATGACAAAGAAACCTAGCTGACTGGATGGAGAATGGGATTCACAAAAGGAGGCAGAGGGTGATGGTGGAAAGTTGTTTGATGAATCCACATTAGGGTATTGTGTTCAGGTTTGGTCATCCTGCTATAGGAAATATGTTAAGCTGGAAAGGGCACAGAGAATGTTTACAAGGATGTTGCCAGCACTTGAGGGCCTGAGCTATCGGGAGATGTTGAGTAGGCTGACTATTCCTTGGAGCACAGGAGGATGTGGGGTGATCTGGTAGAAGTGTATAGATTATTAGATGAATAGAAAGGATAAACACACAGACTCTTTTACCCAGAGTAGAGGATTCAAGAACCATAGGCATAAGGTGGAGAGGGAAATGATTTAATAGGAACCTGAGGCAAACTTTTTTTTAATGCAGAGTGGTTGGTATATGGAATGAGCTGCCAGAGGTAATTGAGGCAAGTCTTATCATAACATTTAGAAGGCACTTGGACAGGCACATTAATAGGGAAAGATTAGAGGGATATGGGCCAAACACAGGCAGATGGGACTAGTGTAGATGGGGCGGCATGGGCAAGTTGGGCCAAAGAGCCTGTTTCTATGTTGTATGACTCTAAAACTATATAACCTTCAGAATTGAAATTGGTTAGCTCTGACTCTATGACATGATTTCAAATGCACACTTACGAGTCACATGCTAAACATGCAAATTAAACCTGCTAAAAATGCCCCAAAAAAGTACGGTGAGCTATATTAAGTTAAAACAGATTTTTTAACCTGATAAGTTTGAATTACTGGCAAGCAACATCCCTCATACTGAAAATTAACATTTCCCGGAGATTTCTTCAGGATGTAATTAGTGTTAGACATTTTTTTTAGATTTTTGTAAACCTGTGGTTTTTTACATTAACACTCTATATCTGAACATTCTTTCTTTTTATGCTGGAACATGATTTAAATGTAATTATGTTTAAACTCTGTGGGTCAGTGAGGATTTTTCAGGGTGATTGGTTAAATCAGCTGCTAGAACTGCTCACAAATGTTACAGATATAGAGCTTGGATCTGGATCAGACACCAGATAACAAGTCCCTGCTCAAAAATCTACAAACGTTCTGTGAACAATTGCCAGAGTAGCATGAAGCCAATGCTTTCGCTTCACCAGTAACTCCAAAATCTAGGTCACCGAGGAGCCAATTATTCACTAGAGTGCACAAGTTGGAACTCCCATGGAAATAGTCACATTACTTGCTGTGTGGCCCTTGAAATGACAGAAGGAATAAAATAATTGTTCGTTGTAGTTTAGAGCGAAATCTCTCAACCAAATAGATGCCCCAGTCAGCAATCACACAAGGGGTCAATGTGGCCATAGTAATCTGCCGTACTTTAAAGGATATGTACGAAGATATCTCAGAAAAGTTTCAATAGCATAAAGGTTTTACTTTCAATTTCTTTACACCACTATGGATATCAACAATTTCACAGTGATGTACAAGGATAAAGTCGTGGAAATGCCATGCTCACCTCAATAGTTTCTGCAATTATTAACCAATTCAGCAATTGCTTTGAAGAATGTGAAACAAAGGAAAATAATGGGGAGATTTCAGAATATTGCAACAAAACTGAAAAGTCAATTGGGTTTATTAGAATGTTTGTTTACTCCCTATTCTTATTGATGAAGAAAATGTACAGACCAAATATTATTTCTGTTTTCAATTAGTGATATATATTTTTTAGCATTAAATGTCTGACTTGCAGACATTTAAACAGTTTTGAATCAAAATGTACAGCCTTATTTTATTTGCATTCGATGAAGACAATTTAAGTCATCGAGAACCTCAGAAATAATTTTCATTCTCTTAAAGTCAAATCTACAATGATATTTAGCCCTGCAGCTACAAAACAAAGTAAACATGGACACCTTTGTAATGTCACTTGTATTGGACCTACTTTCATACATGGTCTGAAGAAATCTGTAACCGAGTACATTTCATCAAATGTTTCCCAGAGTTTCCAAATGTTCCTTCATTTGAGCTATTCTTCCTCCTGCTCCATCATTTCACCTCACACACTCTTCACCAGAGTGTTGAACAATAACCATAATTTGTGCATTATTCTTACCAAGTACTCTTTCAGAATGCATGTGGTGATGCCCCTTAAAAATGAATAATGGCTGTCTTATTGTAATTTAACTGTAATTTTATAAACAATAGAGATTTCAGACAATTTAAAAAAAGAATGTGACTAATCACATAATTTAAACATTGATCTTAATTCAACCAAAATGTTAAACTCTATTAAGCATTGGAAGGCATGTTCAAATGCATGTCATGTGATGTTTGACAACCATTATATTTCTAGACATTTAGACTTAAGAGATACAGCGTGGAAACAAGCCCTTCGGCCCACTGAGTCCGCACCGACCAGCGATCACCCTGTACGCTAGCACTATCCAACACACTAGGGACAATTTACAATTTACCAAAGGCAATAACATACTAATCTGTATGTCTTTGGAGTGTGGGAGGAAACCCGAACACCGGGAAAACACCCACTAGGTCACAGGGAGAACATACAAACTCCATACAGACAGCACCTGTAGTCAGGATCGAACTGGGGTTTCTGCCGCTGTAAGGCAACAACTCTACCGTTGCATCACTGTGCCGCTCTTTCTTTGTACTTTATTCCTTTGTTCAGTGTTACCTTTCTCTGCACAAATCCCTGCCAAATTAGCTTAAAAGCTCCCATCCTAGCATGAGGAAACCTTCCAAAACAACAGTGATCCTGACTCTGTTTACAAGGGCCATGGTGTAAATGCAGCAAGAGTTATTAGCTGTACTAGAGCTGTAACAGTAAGCACATCACTACCAAATACAAATCTGCCAATGCATAGTCTATATATTTTTAACATTAACATGAGCCTGCACAAACATTGTTAAACACATTTTGCCAGTGATCTGGAGCACAAATTCCTACATTATTCTCTGCTTGATTGCATTCCATCATTTATCTCCTCCTGCAAATATCCTCCTGTACAACATTTACTCCTTGCACAAAGTGTAAATGCAGTTTTAATTATTTATTTCTTTAATTCTTTAATAGCTGTTGCTGTGCTTTCAGTTTCATTATCATTCACAATTCTGCCCATTCTGCTTGACATTTTAATTGCATATATCTGATTAATATTGTGTGTTCAGCACTAGATTGAGATAAGTTATCCTCATTGCTGGGACCCAGGGAGGATAATGAGAAGAGGAGGAAATGTGGTGGCAAGCTGATGCATGTCTTGGAATGGCAGGACTGGCATATGATGAAAGAATGGATCAACTGGATCGGCTTATATTCACTGGAATTAAGAAGGATGAGAGGCGATCAGATAGAAACATATAAAATTCTTAAGGTATTGCACAAGATAGAGGCAGGAACATTTTTTCCCATGTAGGGGGGAGGCCAGAACCAGGTGTCATAGTTTAAGAATAAGGGATAGGCCATTTCGGACTGAGATGAGGAAAACCTTTTTCACCCAGTGAGTTGTGAATCTGTGGAATTTTCTGCCACATAAGGCAATGGAGGCCAATTCACTGGATGTATGCAAGAGAGAGAGTTAGATATAGCTCTCAGGGCCAACATAATCAAGGATATTAGATTAGATTAAACTTTATTAATTCCCTTATTCAGGGGAAATTCTGATGTCCTTGCAGCACACTAATAAAAATACAACATAGATTCAAAAAGAAGTTCAACACAAAAACATCCCCCCACAGTGATTCCCACTGTGGGGGAAGGCACAAAGTCCAGTCCCCATCCTCTTGTCCACCCAAAGTCGGGCCTATTGAGGCCTCCACAGTCGCCGCCACTGCGTCCGATGTTCTCGCCGGGTGATGGTGCTTCGGCGTCGGGAGAACCCCCAGCGGCTTGGGGTGCCAGGAACGGCCGCCTTCCCACCGGAGACCGCGGCTTCCAAGCCAACAGACCACGCCAACAGACCATATGGGGAGAAAGCAGGAACAGGGTGCTGATTCTAGATGATCAGCCAGGACGATCGTCGGTGCTGGCTCGAAGAGCCGAATGGCCTACTCGTGCACATATTTTCTATGTTTCTATGTCACTTCCTGGGATGAAACTGACTCTTTATTTCAAACATTAACCTTGCAACCTGTCCGATATTTTGATATCTGCCTCTATTTGCTTTTTATTTTGGTTCTGCCCACTCTGGAATGGGCTGAGCATGTGCTTAGGATATTAAGTCCCCTAGCGGCCGGCCCAGAGAACAAAGAGGGACCCGACGTGGGGATGGGAGGCAAGAAGGAAGCGGAATCATATATTGAATACTTTTGTAACTTTGTCGGTGCCCTATACATGGTGACTCTTTGCATACTTGGATATCGTATGCAAAACAAATAATTCCACTCTACCAAGTACCCGGGACAATAAAGTATCAATCAATGTAGTACAATTGTTCCTTTTTTTTGCACCTATTTCTGTATTTGCACCAATAGCACTGGGCAATTCTTCCGCATCTAAAATACATTCACGGGATCAAATGACTTCAATAATACTGCCATCTCTTACATCATGGTACTGTTCAATCAATTCTCCAGTCAACTGGTGAACTCAGAAAATATTGTAAACCAATGTCCCAAATAAATTGGAAAACTCTAATATTTAAGCACAGTCCATTAACTTTCCTAGCACAATCCTCTTGACGGAAATATCATGGAAATATTTCTGTGATGATTTTATTTGTAGAAAAATGGAGCAGAAGTAATGTTTCCTACGATGCAAGGACTGGTCAAAAATATAATAATGCTTAATTATTTCTATTATCATTAATCCATTGATTTATTTAATGCAAATGTTATGATTTTCTGAAGAGAAAATCTGTCTTAGTCATGAAAACACTTTTATGAAACATATTTTTGGGTAACATCTCAATGCATTTGCTCTCTTGTGTCTTTTCACATCAACTACCAGTGATTACTTACAAAAATGAATTTTATTTTTGAATTTCTTCTCGGGACACATACAAATATGTTTGAAGCAAAGGCCAGCATTTCAAAAGAGCATCCAGTCCTTTTCATATAGGGACTGGATCGCAGCGCGGTTTCAGAATTTCCCCTGTGGGAAAACCTTGTGTTTTTCACAGGGAAGAAAGAGATCAATAAGCCATCTTTAGCAATTATTCCTAAGCAGATGAATCATTACTGTGACAGAGAAACAACAAACGGGAAGAAAAAATGCAAGTCATCTGCACTGTTAGTTCCTTTGCCTCGAAATTCATCCCCAGATGGTATTTCTAGATCTTCCATATATTATTAGCAGCAAAAATAACCGAATGGAACTAAAGTTCAGGAGGCACTCTACGATGGTGGAAGGTGTTCCGATGCTATGAACATTACAGTGACAACTTCATTGCCAATGGCACATGTTATGGCTGTCCCTATGAAACGTACGATGGCTGAAACCACCTCTTAAAAAGCGATAGTGCAATGCAAGCAACACTCTTTCAACTGCTTCGGAGTGCCACTGCTTTTCGTGGTACTGCTTTTCGTTGTCTCTGTACTGTACACTGCACAATGACAATAAAGTTTGAATCTGAATCTGGTAATGAATGGATATGGAAAAAAAATGGTTGAGTACTTCCCTGTGAGTCAGAGGAACCTGGACCAGCTGACGAAGAACAGTCCAAAAAGGATGCATGTTCATAGTAGCTAACAATAGTAAGATTAAACGAGAACTTGCCAGTTTGAAGTTTGATCTTGATTTTATGAGGAGTTACGATGAGCGATTACGTGAAGAAGGGCCGTCCGTCTGCGTGCGCGTCAATCTTCAAAGCAGCGGTGTTAAATCACAGATAAAAAGAAGACCTGAGAACAGTAAGATCGAAGAAACTAGAACTTCCATGTGACCTTGATAGTATAAGGGTGGGAGCGGTGGGCACGTAATCCCTCATCGTAACTCCTCATAAAATCAAGATCAAACTTCAAACTGGCAAGTTCTCATTTAATCTTACTATTTTACTTCGGGGTCACGTGAGTGACTACGTGAAGATTTCAAAGCTCTGTGATTTTACGCCAGTTACGAATCCAGGCTTCACACACTGAATGGATTGACCATGGATGCGTGTAATCATTAAAGCATTCAGACATTACGTAGTTAAGTAAGGACACTGATGCTTTAAATGAAAGCAAAGTTTAAAAAAAAACTAGTTTCCCCTCCCAACCTTGGGGGTAAACTAAGGGACAGAACTTAAAATTGTATGTGCAAACACCCCCAGTCCGTTAATAGTTTTGTTATAAAACCGGTGGACCGTTATTTCATTCGTTCATCCTGCAGCCACTAGGATGTTTGTCAAGAGGCACGTCCATTGCTCTTGCTGCCGACGTAGATGCAGCCCTGGTGGAGTGAGCTTTAACCATATGAACGTTCACTCTGTTACCGCCATTACCCCCTTTGACCATCTGGAGATGGTTTGTGTTGACACCTTTTGGTCTGTTCTGAGCCTCTGCGGTTCTCCGTAACTGTCAGATAGAGGTGTTAGTATGTTACCACACACACAACCGTAGGTCCTCTGGATATGCCAAGAACTGGATGTCCATCCCTGGCATTCCTGGCCTGCTATGTTTATATCAGGTTCCTGATTATGAATGTTGTGTTGTTCATATTGGTGGTCATGTGGTCCAACCGTAGCTTTTGCAATGTCTGGACTCTTTGTCAGCATACCACCTTCAGGGTTAGTTATAGGCACTCCCCACTGTCAAAGTAGGGTTAGTACCATGCTCACATCCCATGTGTCCGTGTACCTTGGTCTTAGTGTATTAGATTGTAAATTCTCTTCATGAATTTTGTTGTAAAGGGGTGCGTTCCTATCGACCCGTGCCCATGCTTGCAGCATCAGATAGGAGGAAAGTGCGCCTCTGGCACTATTGATTGCACTATAACTTTGTTTATAGTTATAGTACTGAGTTGATAGGAAACTCCAAGACATCTGTTATCCGAACTGTGTTGTATTTGTTCGGACAGTCCTATGCCTTGAAAAGGCCTCCTCAGAATCTGCAGACCAACAAGTTAATACGTTCGTGTAGTGGATGATTACTCCCTGTAACTGGGTTCACTAGGAGGTCCCTGCTCTTGGGTACAGCCATAACTGGCTGGACTATAGTTCCCAAAATTTTTGGGGACCAGGCTTGAGTAGGCCAATCTGGCACTACCAATATGCTTGTAGTCTTGCTTGATTTTGGTCAAGCATCGGTTTGTGAGACAAATTTGCGGAAAGCATGCATAAACAATTCTCCCCAATTGAGGGAGAAAGCATCCACTGCCTTTGCTCCTGGATCCTGCTTGCAGGACACATATCTGGGTAACTGATGGTTAAGTCTAGATGCAAATAGATCAAAATCTGGTATGCCAAATCATGTAGTTATTTCGTTAAATACTGCCCGATTCAACATCCATTCTGTGTTGTTATTAAACATCCGTGATCCAGCATCTGTTACCATGTTATATCTACCTCGTAGATTTCCCAAATATTCCTCTTGATACACCAGTGCCAAATGAGGTTCGACAATCTATCGTAAGATACAGATTTTACACCACCCTTGTTAGTGGATATGTGCCACCGCAGTGGTGTTATCAATCTGAATTTGAACAAGCACAGGTTGCATATTGCTACAGAACCTCTTGAGTCCAAATTGTGCCCCCAACAATTCTGGGTAATTGATTCCATGTGTTGGGGAATTACAGACTCCTGCTCATTCCATCTGCCCCCACAGCTCTAGACTGTGTTAGTGGCTCCCCGTCCTTAGCCGCTTGCATAGGTCTGAAGAACCCTCGATGGCTTTCAAGCAAATTTACTTTGAGCTTTCTCACGTTCCTTATCCACCATTGTTATTCAACAATGGCCTCTGCTGGTAATCCATAGTTTTGCCAATTTTGCCTGCATAGAATCTGAGTGTTCGTTCCTTTGCTCGTTGTAATTCTGGTAATGCAAAGGCCCGTACGTACTGCTGGAAAGCGGCTACTATTTGCCAATTACACTCGCTGTTTGTCTGATAGATGGCTAGTATTTGACTATCAGGTCATAGCAGGCTTGATTAATGTTTACTGTTTTTGATAGTAAATTCTAGGTAATCAATTACCCTTGTAGGTGTCAATTTTGATTTAACTGGATGGATGAGGTAACCAATTCTATCAAACAGGGTTTTGGTTTGCTTTGACTGATGCTTCTGCCAATTCTTGATGACTCCAAAATGAAATTGTCCAAATATGCCATTACAATGTGGTTCTGAGACCTTTGTAGGCCCAGAATTGGTTTCCGTAGTTTAGTCAATGGTCTAGGAGCTGATGTCAACCCATTTGGCAGAGCCATACCATCCAGTTAAACTTCAAATATCTCCTGTTCTTAGTGAATAGACACCGAATAGTATGCATCTTTGAGGTCGATGCATGCCGTGTGACCATTTTATAGGAAGCTCCTATAAAACAGTAGTTAAACCGTAACAAAATTACTGTTTCTAAAAGTCTATACTGCACAAATGAGTTACACCTGGATGAAGTGACATCCTCCATCTGTCACATGTCCTGAATGGCAATCCTGCCCAAAAATACTGGGCCTGCTTCGAAGACAATTCCAGTCCGAGTTCCAAGTCTGCTTGGAACCTGTGTATGTTGTGCAGTAAAATTATCACGTTATTATCTGTTTTTAAAAACCCAGTTCTGAAATTTCTTGTTATTGTCATTTTGAACAAGAACACAAGAGTAAATTACCAACATGTAATTGCTCCACAATCCCTTGTTTCAGTAAACCCAGACCCACCTACCTCCATGGCTACCGGTGGCCTTGTGGTAAGCCCAAAGGCCCCTGATGCGGATTCCTTTTCTCTCCTTGATTGGGAGTAGGACTGGTAAGGAGTGTGGATTCTATGTTTCTCCCGACCTCTGCTTGGGTCTGGTCTGAAACCTCATCATACTGAACCTGCCTTGTAGGACAATTCTGGCCATTATTTTGAGTCTGCCTTGAAAGACGACTCTGATCATATATCCGTGCCCAGCTTTCAAGCTACTACCGGATTCAGTGAACCGCTTACCCCCTATGGAGGTGTGGGGTGTGTTGTCGCCTACTGATGATTTGCTTATCGTTGTGCAGATATTCTGCCAACTGCTGGCTCTTGAGGCCATATGCATGTGCTTCAGTATGTTCATACTTTAAATTAGAGATCAGTTACCTACTGATCATTCACACTCCCCTCCACTGAGAGTGAGGTTCGTAGGCAGCCCTGAAAACAGGTGCTGCCGCAGGCCCCTGAGGATACCTGTGCTGACATGGCCCTTCCAGTGGACCCAAGTGAGATTCTAGCTTTGGTCAGACTGAAAAGGACCATGAATGCTCCTCTCCTTAGAGCAGGAGACATTTGTGCAGCCCTGAAAACAGGTGCTGCTGCCTGCGGGTTCTCCATAATATCCGGGCTGTTAAGAGCTAGATTCCATCCAGGGAAGCACCCAGTGGAACCTGGATGATTGCAGAAGTACTTTTTTCTGTTTGTTTGTATGGAAGCTTATTATTCCTTTTATGTAAAGCATTTTTTGTGTTGACTTAAACAGTGCAATATAAGTAAAACTTACTTACTTACTTCCTTTCTTCCACATGTAGTTCCCCCTCCAATGGGGAAGACATTGGGCTGCCCCATGTGCGAGGCTCCCGGCACCGGCACTGCTGTAGGCCGTGCTGATACCGCTCCCTCCCTTGGAGCAGATTATTGTGGGAGCAACTTCTCCATAAGTTGCTCCATGTGGGAGAAGTCGTCCTCAGACGCTCTCCGTTGAGGGAGGGTATCCCTCTTCCCCGGACTCATCTGAGTCAACGGGTTAGTTTAGACTTGCGGGTGGCATTATGTCCCGCAGGGCAACCACGGAGCTCCTGCTCCCGCGCAAAGTCTCCTGCCGATTCTGCTGTCGGCGCTAATGTCGGGAAGCAAGGCTCCCGCTGATGCTGCTCCCTCCTTTGGAGCAGATCATTGTTGGAGCAACTTCTCCATAAGTTGCTCCATGTGGGAGAAGTCGTCCTCAGACGCTCTCCATTGAGGGAGGGTATCCCTCTTCCCCGGACTCATCTGAGTCAACGGGTTAGTTTAGACTTGCGGGTGGCATTACGTCCCGCAGGACAACCATGGAGCTCCTGCTCCCGCGCAAAGTCTCCTGCCGATTCTGCTGTCGGCGCTAATGTCGGGAACAAGACCGTCGCCCGCTATTTGGAAGGCTGCGGTCTTCGGCAGCCGACATCCCCGCGGGCCGTCTCCTCGACATCTGGGCTCTGAAAAAAACTTCAAGCCCGAAAGAACGCAGGTAAGTGATTCAACTTTCCTTACCTGCTCATCCCGACGGCCTGGGAGGCTCAATGCCTGCCAGTCCGTCGTGCGTGTTGCGTTCAGACGTAATGACGCGCACGCAGACGGACGGCCCTTCTTCACGTACTCACTCGCGTGACTCCGAAGTAAAATCCCAGTATCTCTCTCAAACTCACAGCTGCTCTTGTCAAATGTTTTTTTTAATTAACATTTAGGATCAGGGAATCACTGGGAAGGCCAGTATGTATGATCAGGAATGAAGAGGATTGCAAGAAGTGGTGAACACAGCCCAGTCCATCGCGGGTACTGACCTCCCCACCATCAAAGGGATCTACAGTAGCTGCCTCAAAAAGGCTGCCAGCATCATCAGCGATGCACACCACCCTGGCCATACTTTCATTTTACTCCTGCCATCGGGCAGAAAGTATAGGAACCTAAATACTGACATCCGGGTTCAAGAGCAGCTTGTTCCCACAACCATCAGGCGATTAAACACTACAACCTCCAATAAGCTCCGAATTACATAGACATGAGGGCCATTGTTTTTGTCTTTGCAGTATTATTGTTTATCTGATATACAGTGTGTGTCTGTGTGTGTATGTATGTGTATATACAGTGCCCTCCATAATGCTTGGGACAAAGACCCATCATTTATTTATTTGCCTCTGTAGTCCACAATTTGAGATTTGTAACAGAAAAAATCTCATGTAGATAAAACGCACATTGACAGATTTTAATAAAGGCCATTTTTATACATTTTGGTTTCACCATGTAGAAATTACAACAGTGTTTATACATAGTCCCCCCATTTCAGGGCATCATAATGTTTGGGACACAGTAATGTCATGTAAATGAAAGTAAACATACATAGAAACATAGAAAATAGGTGCAGGAGTAGGCCATTTGGCCCTTCGAGCCTGCACCGCCATTCAATATGATCATGGCTGATCATCCAACTCAGTATCCTGTACCTGCCTTCTCTCCATACCTCCTGATCCCTTTAGCCACAAGGGCCACATCTAACTCCCTCTTAAATATAGCCAATGAACTGGCCTCAACTACCTTCTGTGGCAGAGAATTCCAGAGATTCACCACTCTCTGTGTGAAAAATGTTTTCCTCATCTCGGTCCTAAAAGATTTCCCCCTTATCCTTAAACTGTGACCCCTTGTTCTGGACTTCCCCAACATCGGGAACAATCTTCCTGCATCTAGCCTGTCCAACCCCTTAAGAATTTTGTAAGTTTCTATAAGATCCCCCCTCAATCTTCTAAATTCTAGCGAGTACAAGCCGAGCCTAGTCAGTCTTTCTTCATATGAAAGTCCTGACATACCAGGAATCAGTCTGGTGAACCTTCTCTGTACTCCCTCTATGGCATGAATGTCTTTCCTCAGATTAGGAGACCAAAACTGTACGCAATACTCCAGGTGTGGTCTCACCAAGACCCTGTACAGCTGCAGTAGAACCTCCCTGCTCCTATACTCCTGCTCCGCATTCTCTACTGTTCACTAATCTTACCCTATTTAAATTACTGTGCAGAAGTCTGGGGCAATAACTATAAAAGTTTGCTACATTCATTAACTATTCTGCAAAAAGGAGCAATACATATTATTCACAATGTCAGGTATCTGGGTCACACTAATCCATTATTCTTACAGTCAAAATTATTAAAATTAGAAGATTTGGTTGCATTTAAAACAGCACAGATAATGTTTAGGGCCAAAAATAAAAACTTACCTGGAAATATACAAAAAATTATTCAATGAGCGAGTGGGGGGTTATAATTTAAGAAGAATATTTAATTTTAGGTACAAAGAGTCCGCACGACCAGAAACACTTTTTGTATTTCGATCTGTGGAGTAGGATTGTGGAACAGTTTGAATGTGGAGTTAAAGCAATGTCCAATCATGAACCAGTTCAAAATGACATACAAAAAACTTTTTTTCACAAGGTACGGGGATGAAGGGGATGGTTGACAAACAGGGGTTAATGTTTATTTATTATTTTATTTATTATTTATTTATGTTTTTTGTTTACTTCATACATATTACTTGTATGTGTATATCAGTTGTATGTATATATATGTCTGTATGCATCTCTAAAAGTTGTCTGGGGTATTATTATTATTAATTAATTAATTATTAAATATGGAAGAAGGGTTTAGGGAGAAGGGGTGAGATTAAATAAGTTAATCTTCTTCTAACTCCTTTTCGAGCTTGTAAAGAAAAAGTGTTGGACATTTAAATTTTGCTTTATGCTTTTCATTGCTTTGCAAATATTGCCTGGAATGTCCAATTGTTTGACTATTTCGATTTTGTTGTTGTTATTTATTCCCATTTATGTCTTTACTTGTTCGGAACAAATAAACAAATAAATAAATAAATAAACAAATACTCAAATCCCTTTTGCTATGAATGCTAACATACTATTCGCTTTCTTCACTAACTGCTGCACCTGCATGCCTACTTTTAATGACTGGTGTACCATGACACCCAGGTTTCGTTGCATTTCCCCCTTTCCTAATCGGCCACCATGCAGATAATAGTCTACTTTCCTGTTTTTGCCACCAAAGTGGATAACCTCACATTTATCCATATTATACTGCATCTGCCATGCATTTGCCTACTCACACAGCCTATCCAAGTCACCTTGCAGCCTCCTAGCATCCTCCTCACAGCTAACACTGCCCCCCAGCTTCGTGTCATCCGCAAACTTGTATATTGTAAATAGCTGGGGTCCCAGCACTGAGCCTTGCGGTACCCCACTAGTCACTGCCTGCCATTGTGAAAAGGATCCGTTTACTCCTACTCTTTGCTTCCTGTCTGCCAGCCAGTTCTCTATCCACATCAATACTGAACCCCCAATACCGTGTGCTTTAAGTTTGTATACTAATCTCTTAAGTACCCGGCAGTCTTTACTGTACACTGTAAATGAAAGTGGTCATGTTTAGTATTTTGTTGCTTATTCTTTGCATGGTATGACAGCATGAAGTCTGCGATTCATGGGCATCACCAGTGACTGGGTGTCTTCTCTGGTGATACTCTGCCAGGCCTGTATTGCAACCAACTTTAGCTTATGCTTATTTTGGGGGCTAAAGGGCCTGTCCCACTTACGCGACCTTGGCTCGCAAATTACGCGACCTCGTGGTTGATTGAGGCGTAAGGGCACCGTATGGCTTCGCGCGGCCTGTCCCACTTAGAAGCGTGGATTTTTGCGGGGCTGGTCCCGACATTGCGCGGGGCTCCGAAATTCTTGCAGTGACCAAAATCTTCAGCACGCAGGCGCATTGCGGTCGTACGCAGCGTCTTGACTTCGTACGCAGCGTCTTGACGGCGTACGCACCGTCTTGATGCCGTATGCCTAGCGCGTGGCGTTGCGTGATAACGTCACCGCCCGGCATGGCGTTGCGTGATGATGTCACTGCCCGATGCCGTGCGACGCCCAAATTCAGTCGGCCCACATCCTGCCCAGCTGATTGGTAAGCATGACGTAAATGACGTCATGCGCAAACTTAGCGTGAACTTTGCGTGAACTCCGCTTCCGGTTGGTCGCGCTAAACGCACGCAATCGCATGCAAGTGGGACAGGCCCTTAATCCCCTTCAGTTTTCTCTTCAACAAATAAAAGGCATGCTCAATTGGGTTCAGATCGGGTGATTGACTTGGACACTCAAGAATTGACCATTTGTTAACTTTGAAAAACTCCTTTGTTGCTTTAGCAGTATGTTTGTGATCATTGTCTTGCTGTAGAATGAACCGGCGGCCAATGAGATTTGAAGCATTGGTTTGAACTTGAGCAGATAGGATGTGTCTATACATTTCTGAATTCATTATGCTTCTACCATCAGCCGTTGTATCATCAATGAAGATAAGTGAGCCAGTATCTTCAGCAGCCATACATGCCCAGGCCATAACACCCCCGCCACCGTGTTTCACATCTGTCCACAGACCTTTTTTCTAGACTGTGGTTGCTCTTTTAAGTACTTCTTGGCAAACTGTAATCTGGCCATCCTATTTTTGCGGCTGGCCAGTGGTTTGCATCTTCCAGTGTAATTCTTTATTCTAGAGAGAATTCTTCTGTCATCAGCTGTGGAGGTTGTCCTTGGCCTGCCAGTCCCTTTGTGATTAGTAAGCTCACCAGTGCTCTCTTTCTTCTTAATGATGTTCCAAACAGTTGATTTTGGTAAGCCTAAGGATTGGCTGATATCTCTAACAGTTTTATTCTTGTTGCTCAGTCTCATAACTTCTTTGACTTTCATTGGCACAACTTTCTTCCTCGTGTTAATAAACAACAATAAAGTTTCCAAAGGTAATGGAAAGACTGGAGGAAAGACTAAGTGCGGAGAGGTCTCTTATACCTGCATTAAGGAGGCATTTAAACACACCTGAGCAATTACAAACACCTGTGAAGCCACGTGTCCCAAAGATTATGGTGCCCTGAAATGGGGGGGGGGACTATGTATAAACACAGCTGTAATTTCTACATGGTGAAACCAAAATGTATAAAAATACCCTTTAATATAATCTGACAATGTGCAATTTAACCACATGTGATTTTTTCTTTTACAAATCTCAAATTGTGGAGTGCAGAGGCAAATAAATAAATGATGGGTCTTTGTCCCAAACATTATGGAGGGCACTGTATATACACTGAACTTTTACCTTGTTACTAGACCAAGTAGGACCCCTTGGGCCCCGTTCCCGCAACGCAATATTCCACCAAACTGCGCAGTGCGGCTGACGGGGTTCCCGTTGTGACGCCAGAGATCCCCGTTGTGACATGAGTCACGGCAACCTCCCCCAACTGCTCAGGCGCGGCAGCAAGTGGGAGGACAACTGCGATATTTTTAAAGTTCAAAATGGCAATAACTTGTAAAATATAAGAACAATGTGAATGCATCTCACCCTCTTCAGTCCCCCATTTCCCATTCCCCTCTTTATTATCCTCCATCTCACCACCCTCCACCAAATCTCCTCTGCTTCCTCCCCTCACCCCCTCCCTCCCCTCCTCCATTCCCCCTCACCCCCAGCACCCTCTCCCTCTCCACTTCACCCTACTTCTACTCTCCCCTCTCCTCCACCCCTTCCCACTCCCTCAACTCTCCCTCCCCCTACCCTCAGTCACTCCATTCCTCCATAACCCCTCTCCCCTCCATTCCCTCCATCTCCCTTAAACAGCAAGTATTTTAACGCTGTCTATGCAGGGCACCCAGGCACTGAAGCAATTGTCCTACGAGAATTGTCCTACACCTGTACCAAAGTCCTGTTTCGTCACCGGGAATGCCGTTTCAATCTCCGCCACCAATTTTAGCACCAACTCTGTCCCCGGTGGCGAAGAACGGAAATGGCTTATATCGCTCACGTGCTGGTCATGTTTGCAAGCCCACCGTAAAGTACCCAGACTACGTTTGAATTTCCTCCAGCTTATTATCATTTAATATGCATGCCTTGTTTAGTCAATAGTTTTTGTATTTACATTCAATTCTTTAAGAGGGAGGATGTAGATCAGTGTCACTCATGCTATGAGTCATACTGTGGCTCCGCCCACAAATTTAATTGAAAGCCTTTTTCCCTTTCTCCCACAGTCTTGAGCTATATGTTAAGATGAAGTTACCTATGCTGGATGCTAATAAAAGTCTTTGTATCCTAATCACTGTGTGTGAGTTATGCCAATCCAACACTCCCCCTATCCTCCTACATTCACCCTGATCCCCAGCACTCCCTCCCCCACTTCTACACCCGCCCTCGTCTTTCCCCTTTAATCTACCCGCCCCACTTACTCCCTCATCTCTCCCTCCCTCTCCTGTCCCCAACCCTCAGTCATTCCCTCACTCCCTCCCTCCATAACCCCTCTTCTCCCCTCCACACCCCCTCCTCTACCTCTATCCCCCTCCTCGCCCACTTCTCACCTACCCCCTATCCCACCCACCCCCCCCCCCCCCACAATGAGAATAGCGATTTAAAAAAAATTGAATTCTCAATGAAAATCGCATTTTTTTCTTTAAAAAACCTAAACATAATGTTCGCTGTAAATGAAAACGGAAGAATTTGATTGAGACTTTTTTTTGAAAATCGTGATTTTTTTAGGTTAATGAGAGTCAGGTTCCCATTGTTATGTCATTGTGACGCAGAAGTGGAAGTGGAAAAGTGATAACAAGTGGCTTTCATAAAGTTTAAAATGTCAATAACGTAAAATATAAAATCAATCTGCACAAAACTTATCGCTTTTACATCCCAGGGTAATGGTGAGTAAGGAGGGTCTAAGATTGTAGCGCTATTGTGTACCGTTTTGGTGGATTTTTGAATCATCACGCATTCCCATGCATGTAAACAGAGAGTTTTAGTAATATACTAGACTAAGTGGGACCCGTTGTGTCCCATGTTCACGGGAGGGCTGGTCCCCCAACGCAATATTCCACCTATCCAACAATTCCAATATTGGTGGCCACTGGGGGGGGGGGGGGAGGGGGCAGCTTTCTGGAGCGCTAGTAAGGGTGTTGTGGACTGAAGGGACTGGTTTTCAGAGGGCTAGTATGGACATTGTGGGCCCAATGGATTCTTGGGCTGGCAGCTCAGTCACTCAAGCCTGGTGTGCTGGCAGCTCACTCACTCACGGCTGGTGGGCTGGCAGTTGGCTCACGGCTATTCCTTGAAATTCCACTTCAAGCAGGGTGCAAGGCCACCAAATTCAAGTGCCGTTTCCTACCACTTCAAGGAGAGTACAAGGCCACCAAATTCAAGTGCTGTTTCCTGCCACTTCAAGCAGGGTGCAAGGCCACCAAATTCAAGTGCAGTTTCCTACCACTTCAAGCAGGGTGAAAGGCCACCAAATTCAAGTGCAGTTTCCTGCCACTTCAAGCAGGGTGCAAGGCCACCAAATTCAAGTGCAGTTTCCTGCCACTTCAAGCAGGGTGCAAGGCCACCAAATTCAAGTGCAGTTCCATGCCACTTCAAGCAGGGTGCAAGGCCAACAAATTCGTGCAGTTCCATGCCACTTCAAGCAGGGTGCAAGGCCTCCAAACTCGTGCAATTACATGCCACTTCAAGCAGTGTGCAAGGCCACCAAATTCAAGTGCAGTTTCATACCACTTCAAGTAGGGTGCAAGTCCAACAAATTCAAGTGCAGTTCCATACCATTTCGAGCAGGATGCAAGGCCACTAAACTCAAATGTCATTCCATACCATATCAAGCAGGGTGCAAGGCCACCAAACTCAAGTGCAGTTCCATACCATTTCAAGCAGGGTGCAAAGCTACCAAACTCAAGTGCAGTTCCATACCATTTCAAGTAGGGTGCAAGGCCACCAAACTCAAATGCAGTCCCATACCATTTCAAGCAGGGTGCAAGGCCACCAAATTCATGTGCAGTTTCATACCATTTCAAGCAGGGTGCAAGGCCACCAAATTCGTGTTTTCTAAAATCAATAGACAGCGCAAACAGGAAGTGGTCAGGATTAGACTTTTAATTATATAGATTTTCAAACCACATTTTCATTTTCAAGCCACATTTTCAAACCACATTTTCATTTTTCAAACCACATTTTCAAACTAACCACATTTTCAAACTAACCACATTTTCAAACCAACCACAATTTCAAACCAACCACATTTTCAAACCAACCACATTTTCAAACCAACCACATTTTCATTTTCAAATGTCATTTTCAAACCGCGTTAAGGGCACTCACAGGTCAGTAAAACCACACTCACAGTTTAGTAGACGTGCGTTCAGTGTTCAGTGCTTTTCACTGACCATACACTGCTTTTCACTGACCTGACTGAACTCCACAGGTAGAACTTTCAAAGCAGACGTGAGGTTATATTGATGATTGCAGGAGGTCAGGGTGAAGGTAGCCAAAATTGCAGTTTGACATTGGGTCTTTGTATACTTTGCTCGGGTAAAGCAAGGTTTGTAAAATTCTGTGAATCTATGCAAAGACAAATGTTGCATGTTGTAGTACCATTGGCAGTATTATCGAGTTTTATTTTGGAAAAAAAAGTGCTGGAAAGAATGAAAATCTTGCAAAAAAACTGAGAACATGATTTTTCAAAGGCCACTAAGGCCACATAATTGAACACAATATTACCCTTTACAAGGTTTTGAATAACTCTGCTTTGCTTTGGAGTTATATGAACAAATCTCTTGTCTATAACAGAGCATTTAGTCTTATTGACCAGGGATGAATTACTACGCACATAAATAAAAATGCATCTTAACATGGTTAAGCTCATCTTGTTTCACAAATCTCGATCCATGGAGTATATCATTTAGAGTCAGTTTGTACATGCTAAAAATCAATGTATTCAATTCAATGCCTTAATGTTAATCATGGTTTCATCCCAAAATAGTTTTTGCTCTTTCTTCCACTTCCCTCTCTATTCTTGACCCCTAACTTAAAACTACTTAAAGCAGGTTTATAAAAATTATGGACAGAAAGAATGTTAATGAATTGGCAGCAATTCTGAGTATACATGATTGTGCACATGCAACTAACCATTTTGGCATGCTTTCAATCCCTAACTACATGTACATAATTAATGAATGGGCTCTAAATTGTGTCCTGCCGCACAGAGTATTTGACTTGTTTAGTCATTTAGCATCTTGCCAACAGACCATATTATTGCTAATGTCTCATTAGAGCCACTACATTAAAAACTGATGCACATTAGCCAAGCTAAGCTGGCTCATAAAAATACTTAGTGGCTATGTGATTCAGCAATGAATCTTGTTCTCAAATAATCAATAATATCACCGCAAGAATGAGGACAAGGTCAGCAACACATGCATTCCCTTTGAGGCTTTTATTTAAAATCAGACAGAAAAACACAAAAACTAACAATATTAAACAATGAAGTGCTGGTATCAAATTACTTGTTCTAAGTTACACTAAAGATATGTAATGTTTAAGCTAATGTGTAATATAATATGCAACATGTTTATCATGATCAAATATTGTTAGGGTTTCTTGGTAGGCAGAAAATAAGTACCTTATCCAGGGTAAAAAAATTAGTGCATTCACCTCATCTACTCCCCTCACTAATGTTTATACCTCAATAAGATCACCCCTCAGCATCTTGAGCTGCAAGCAATAAAGTCCTAGCAAGCCCAACCTCTCCCTGTAGCTTAGGCCCTCAAGTCCTGACAACATCCTCGTGAATCTTCTCCGCACTCGTTATAGCTTAAATGCCATCCATTCTGTAGCAGGGTGATCAAAAAATGAACACAGTATTCCAAATCTGGCCTCATCAACATCATGTGCAACCATAGCATAATGTCCCAACTTCTGTATATAATTCCCCGACTGACGAAGGCCAGCATGCCAATAGCCTTCTTCACCACTCTATCGACCTGCGATGCCACTTTCAAGGAACTATGTATTTGTACTCCTGTATCCATCTATTCTAAAACACTCCCCAGAGCTCTACTGTTCACTGTGAAGGTCCAGCTCTGGTATGACTTCCCAAATGCAACTCCTCACATTTTAAACTCTTCATCCCATTTATCCAACTGATCAAGATCCCCTGTAATCTTTGATAATCATCTTCTCTATCAAAAATACCATCTATTTTAGTGTAATTTGCAAATTTACTAATCA
The DNA here is from genome assembly GCF_010909765.2 of Amblyraja radiata. Classification (NCBI taxonomy): domain Eukaryota; kingdom Metazoa; phylum Chordata; class Chondrichthyes; order Rajiformes; family Rajidae; genus Amblyraja; species Amblyraja radiata. The sequence goes on from NC_045966.1 coordinate 22,241,660, forward strand.
CACCTTGTATATTCTTATCCAAATTAAATATATGAATGACAAACAGCACAAAGGGCTTTGGTCCACAAAACAATCTACGATTACTGTCCTTGATGCTATTTAAACTTTTGCTTAGCTCCCTATATTCACATTACAGGACCTCATTAATTTTCCTCCATATGTTATCTGTGTCAATGTGCACAATGACTTCTGGCTGCTAACCCTCCCCCTTGAGAATGTTCTATAGTCACTCTGACACATCCTGGATCCTTGTATCAGGAGGAACAAAACAACTTCCTGGAGTCCTTTTTGTAGGCACTGAACAAATGTGTCTTCTATCACAATCCGTCCTTCTGTTTTTACCCTTCCATGGTCTGCCTCAGAGCCAGTGTTAGTACCATAGAATGACTACTGCATGGTCATTTCCATCAACGGTATCCAAGAGTAAAACTTCTCGAGGGGAAGGGCCTTGAGGATGCCTGCACTCTCTGCCTTCTACTTTACCCTTTCCTGGTGTCCGCACATCGACCTACTGTCTGCTCTTTGGGGTGACCATCTCACTAAAACTCTTATCTAGGAAACCTTCAGCCTCGAGGGCAAACTAGAGGTCATCCAACTGCAGCTCCAATTCATTCATGTGGTCTGCTGGGTTCACTTCCCACAGTTTCTCTGACTTTGCACATCCTGTAGGTATATCAATGTCTAAACTGCATTTCTGACTACACTGAGACTAAAAGGGAGCTGGTGAATAAAGACCTTACCTTATTATACCTGCCTTTGCTCAGCCTCTTCACCACAGTCTCTTGAGCCAAATCCTCAGCATTTACCCTCAAACTCAGCACTTCACCTTAGAAAACAGCCTCCCCCAAAACAGTCTCCTCTCCCAAAACAGCTTCCTCCCCCTAAACAGCCTCCTCCTCCAAAGCAGCCTCACCCAAATGTCCAACCTCGAGTGTCTGTCTTCCTTTTATACACCACTAGGAGGAATCACCTCTGGACACTAACAGGTGCTTTTTTAATCTAATGCACTGCTTCTTCTCTCAGCTGCTCACTGGGTTTTCATCTCTTGAAAATTGGCTATGAAATACTTTGTCATATGTAGCCCAAACTTGATCTTGGATTCAATTATTTGTCTATTGGCCCAAATGTGCTATACAAATAAAATTGACTGACTGAAATATGGCCTTCAACAATAAAAATTAAACCTGATAATGTTCTTTGAATATTTTACTCATTGAAGTTTGAAATGGTTCAATGGGGTAACTGCAAAGTATCTGAACACAAATTTGTCAAAATATCTACTTAAATATCGGAAAGGAGAATGACATTTATATCCATTTACATCTGGAGAACTCATTTTAACATTTTTTTCTGGAAAAATGCAGTGGTGTTAAAGTTCAGAAATAATATTGTTCTTCATTACTGGTTTCCATCCAAATGGCAGAGAGGTTCTGAAGATTAAACATTTTGCATTAGCAATATTTGATTACTCTTTCTCATATCCAATTCATTTTTTAATCAATTTCAAATGCTCTCTTGATTTTCTTTTTCTCTGAAACATTATGATAATCTCAAAGGAGATCTCAAGTTACTGCTCAATGCTACCCAATCCTACATATTGTGAAAACCGATAATATGTAATGATTCAATTTGATAATGGAATAAAATATAATTGTTTATGGCCCATATGCCATCTATCATAAATTAAATTCTTATATCTAATTAAGTATTTAATGGTTTATTAAAAAGTCCTAGCCTCAGCTGACTTACTTTAAAAAGAAACAAGGGAACTAAGTAATATATATCAGTTTCAAAATGGAAAACATTGTGACAATTAGCATTTGAAATCGGTCCAGATACATGTGAGTTTTGTGAAGAAACAGTTGATTGCCAAGATCTTGATAATTTGAGGTCTGATGAAATCTTAGTTACCATGGTAGCACAATTAGTTTCCATCAATCACAACTTCCTTACACAAAGCTGTGATGAGGAAATTCAGATTGTGCATTGATTGAAAAAAAAAGCTTAGATTTTATCCCTTTGTATTAAACAGGTGATTAATTTGGACTGATGCAGCATCAATTAGACACCAGCTATTCCTGCATTTATATTCCAGTTTCAATATATTTGCAATTCTGGAACAATTAAAATAAAATGCAATTGAAAGACAATGACTACATTTATGCAAGGCATCTAAGTTCCAAAAATGTTTTTTTATTCTAAGGAGACATTTTAGGCTTATAGCTAGAATTAATGATGAAGTGTTGTATAGTTATTTCTACATCAAGCATATATGTATTTATTTACAACCAGTAAGTAACATTGGCAAGGGCACCGTTACCTGGCCATCCATGATTGCCCTTGAGAAGAATGGTGATGAGTCACCTTGACTGCTGTCAACTGTCTGCAGAAGTCCTGCAGTGTTACTGGGTAGAAAGTTCACAGGTTTTGACCTGACGATGATGAAGCCGTGGTGATATATTTCCCAGCCAGGATGATGTGTGGCGAGAAGGGATGCCTTATCACGGTGGCCTTCCAACGTGCATAATTCCCTTGTCCTTAAGGTGAGGTTGCAGATTTGGGAGATGCCTTCACAGCATCCAAGGTAAGTAACCATCTAGAAGCTGGGATGTAATGTTAAAATTGTACAAGGCATTGGTGAGACCAAATCTGGAGTATGGTGTACAATTTTGGTCGCCCAATTATAGGAAGGATGTCAACAAAATAGAGAGAGTACAGAGGAGATTTACTAGAATGTTGCCTGGGTTTCAACAACTAAGTTACAGAGATAGGTTGAATAAGTTAGATCTTTATTCTCTGGAGCGCAGAAGGTTAAGGGGGGACTTGATAGAGGTCTTTAAAATGATGAGAGGGATAGACAGAGTTGATGTGATCAAGCTTTTCCCTTTGAGAATAGGGAAGATTCAAACAAGAGGACATGACTTCAGAATTAAGGGACAGAAGTTTAGGGGTAACATGAGGGGGAACTTCTTTACTCAGAGAGTGGTAGCGGTGTGGAATGAGCTTCCAGTGGAAGTGGTGGCGGCAGGTTCGTTGGTATCATTTAAAAATAAATTGGATAGGCATATGGATGAGAAGGGAATGGAGGGTTATGGTATGAGTGCAGGCAGGTGGGACTAAGGGAAAAAAGTTGTTCGGCACGGACTTGTAGGGCCGAGATGGCCTGTTTCCGTGCTGTAATTGTTATATGGTTATGGTTAACCACAGTGCATTTTGTAGACAGAATCCACAGCACCCATGTGCAATGCTACCTGTATCTGTATCTGTATCTTGACATATAATCACCATCACTGGTTGTCGCATACGTTAGGAGGGTCATGTGCAAAGTCGCAATTAAATATTAAAGTGGGCCTTAGAAGTCAGCGTCTTAATATTGATTGTTTCCAACTTGGTCTTGAAGGTCTTGACGTCAGGTGCAGTGTGAATGTCATGGTGGAGATGTTCCATTCGCGAATTGTCTTTGGGTACAGTGAATACCTACAACAGTCTTGATGATGTTGTATTTGAAAACCCCCGATTGCCTGGTCTTTGGTTGTCTGGATGAATTTGTAGATTGAAGATGACTCTTGATGTTGCTTGGAATAAACCCAAGCATTTCTTTATAGATGGTCGTCAGGCGTAGTTTGGTACTATGGTCTTGAAGCGTTTCCCACTCTAGATCAGCCAGGATTTTAGTGATACTGGACTCCCTGCTGTAACCTTGCAGCTCTATTTTGAATTCTTTCTAACTTGTCCCCATCTGTTTTGTGTTGTGGATCCCAGACCACGGAGCAATACTCAAGTTTGGGTCTTATCAGAATATTGTAGGCTATAGACTTGGTTCTGTTGTTGCAATAATAAATATTGTTAATGAAGAAAGTGAGTGTCAAATAATGTTTCACTTATTATTTCAAAGCAAATAAATCAATCATCATCTGATGAAGGTTCTCAACCCAAATCATCACCTATTCCTTTTCTCCAGAGTTGCTACCTGACCCACTGAGTTACTCCAGCATTTTGTATCTAAGTCAATTGAGTGGCTGCTTTGTCTGGGAACCTGCTATTTCCTTGATCTGCACACATCCGGGCAAGAAGAGGGTATTTCAGCATATGTTAACTGTGCCTTTCACATTGGCAAAACAGTGGGATACAGACAGGTGAGACTGGCCCTGGATATCCACTTGTTACCATGTCAATTGTTACCACCTCCACAATTCAGAGTTGTACCGAACACCACAGCCCCACCCGGCTCGGATCTGCCCCACAAAGAGTGGGTCGCCCTGATCCGGCTTCGGTCGGCCGGTTCAACGCCAACATGCATCACTGGGGGCTGCGTTCATCAGCAGCCTGCGTGTGTGGAGCAGACCAGAAAACAGCGCAGCACGTCATTTTCGACTGTGCTGTCCTCCGCCCCCCCTGGTGGAGGGCCTCGACAACAGCACATTAAACTGGCTACAGCGCCTGAAGGGCGTTACATAACTTCTGCTGCCTCAAACGCAAGAAGAAGACCATGTCAAATAAGGATGGGGAAACTTACAGCTAATTTACACCTTTGTGTGGGGGTAGGGGAGGATGGTGGGGGTATGAGGGGGGTTGGTGGGGGTAGGGGGGGTGGTGGGAGTAGGGGAGGATGATGGGGGTAGGAGGGTGGTGCGGGTAGGGAGGGATATAAGGGTGGGTTGGGGGGTTATGGGGTAGGGGTGTGTGGGGGAAGGGGGTGTGGGGGAGGGAGGTGTGGATGAGGGGAGGGGCTGAGGGGGTGTGGCGGAGGGGGAACCTTCAAAAGCTTCATAACATTTGTACTATTTCACCAATTGGAACAAAACCTATTTGACTTGCAGAAGAGGAGAATGGTGAGTAAGGTGGCAAACATTTGTAGCACTATGGGGGATCGTTTTTGCACAAATGTAATTACAATGCAGACAGGAAGTGGTCAAGATGAGAGTTTCAGAGATAGATAGATAGATAGATAGATAGATAGATAGATAGATAGATAGATAGATAGATAGATAGATAGATAGATAGATAGACGGAAGGACGGACGGATGGACGGACCGACCGACCGACCGACCGACCGACCGACCGACCGACCGACAGACAGACAGACAGACAGGCAGACAGACAGACAGACAGACAGACAGACAGACAGACAGACAGACAGACAGACAGACAGACAGACAGACAGACAGACAGACAGACAGACAGACAGACAGACGATGTGTTAATGTTCTCTGGTTTGTTTTATGTAGGGGGTGGGGGGGGGGGTGTTGTCGGGGGAAACTTTTTTTTCAATCTCTTACTTTGCAGATGTGATTTTTTTCTGATCATATTTCTGGTCGCTCTGCGGCCTAACATCATGCTGGTGTGCTTGCTCGAGACTGTCTTTGAGCCCCACCATGGGGCCGTGGCCTTACCATCAGAGCCTGTGATCCCTTTCCTGGGATCGACGCTCCAACCGCAGCCTGTGCATTTCAACATCGAGGAGCTCGCAGTCTCGGGTAGAGAATGATGTCGGGTAGCACCAAGTCACAGGAGGTTCGGCCAGTCCCGACTTGGGAGTCCGATCGCCTGGTGCGGTGGGCTGAGATCCCCCCAATGTGGGAGCTTGATCATCCCAATGTGGAGGGTTAGAATGCCGGTTGTAGGAGCCAAGATCGCCCCGACAACGGAATGTTCGAGTGCCCCGACCACGAGAGAACAAAGAAGGGAAGATTGAACTTTTTTTGCCTTCCATCACAGTGAGGAATGTGTGGGAGTCGCTTTGGTGGATGCTTATGTTAAAATTTTATTTGGGTGTCTTGTTGCTCTTTACTGGTATGACTGTATGGCACTCTGGATTTCACTGTACCATAATTGGCACATGTGACAATAAACTGACCTTGAAATTTTGACTTTGAAACTTTGAATTCCCCAAATCTCCAGGCACCCACTGCAGTATCCAGAAGGCTAGGTAAAACTAGTGATAACATTCATTGAAGGGAAAGCACTTAGCACTCTGTACAAAGGAAGATTACTGTAATTGCCAAAAACCATCATGTCACTCTTTGGTCAATCGTCACTGAATTCCTCTGGCAAGTATCTTCATTCAACCTTCAGTTTTTTATTTATTTATTCATGTCTGGGGTTCTGGCAAGACTTGCATTTATTGCCCATCCTTCATTGCCCCTCTACTGCAGAGTTAAGAATCAATCATAGTGGTGCATCTGAAGTTACATACAGGCCAGAGTGGGTAAGGACAGCAAATCTCCTTCCTTAAAGGACATTATGCAACCAGATGAATGTTCATGTTCCAGCAGTTGCATGGTTAAACATAGAACATAGAACTGTACAGCACAGGAACGGGCCCTTCAGCCCACAATGTTTGTACTGAACATGATGAGTCAACCTGAACTGGTCTCATCTGCCTATACATGATCCATATACCTCTATTCTTCGCACTTCCATGTGCCAATCTAATAGCCTCAAATGCCACTATTGCATCTGCTTCCACCATCCCTGGCAATGTATTCCAGGCCTCTACTGGTCTTTGTATAAAAAACCTGCCCTGCACATCTCTATTAAACTTTCCTCCTTTCACCCTATAGCAATGCCCCCCAGTGTTGGACTTTTCCACCCTGGGAATAAGGTTCTGACTGTCTATCCTGTCTACTGTAAAATTTCTAAATACAGCTTATTTATTAAAATCCAGTTCTTTTTCATATCTTTAATTTTCTTAGTTACCAAACTCACCAATAACAAGGCACTCCATGTTACAGAGTCATCAATTACTTTCATTCCATCATTAGATTTCAAGTGAGGATACTTATTGATGCAACATTCCATTCATAATTCCTCAAAATAAAGCAGTCCATGCCCACCTGGAACTAGGTTTTGCCATCTTCTAGGATTGAGCTAATAAGTTGCAAGTGACATTAATGCTACGTAGGTACGAGTCAAAAGCCTTCTTCAACAATCGATTTCAACGACATACCCTCAACATTCAATATCAGTGCCAGCATCAAGTCCCCCACCACCAAAATCTTGGGGTCTTCACTGGCCAGAAACTCAAGTGGATCAATGAGATACTGAGGAAGGGTTTCGACCCAAAACACCACCCATTCCTTTTCTCCAGAGATGCTGCCTGTCCCGCTGAGTTACTCCAGCTTTTTGTGTCTATCAATGAGATATATATTGTGACGACTAGAACTGATACAAGACTCGAGATAATTAGATTATAACATTTCAATTCCTTTGAAAAAGAGGTGATTTTTTAATAGTGATCTTTGCAATCAATTGAGAAAATTAGAGGAAGGTGCATTGTTAATGGTGGTGAATGCAGTTTTTTTAGTTAATAAAACAGCAGCAACAGTACGAGCAAAACAGATTTCTCGAATACCTCACAAGCAGAGAGTATGCCTTTTAACCAGTTATAATTTAGGATGGAATATGGCTGTTAAATAATAAGTATTGTAGACTAATATTTTATCTAGTCAGCTCTGTGATGAAACATCACAAGAACATTTTTGATGAAGGACGTGGCAAGGAAGCTTAAGGCTTACAGACATAAATGTATGAAAGAATCAGTGAACTCTGTGTTAACCATTGGATGTGAGAGGAATTGCAAGCAAGCTGCATGATTAAAATAGCACAAAACAAGATTTGAATAACATGTAAGTGAAGTGACAGCACACGGCATATGAGCAAACAATAAAAAGTAGTAGTTAAATAGTTAACATGCGAGTCTGAGAGTGAGATGATAATTTATGTGGGGAAATCTTTCTATTTTGCCCATTATATTTGAGGAATGGTACATGCTGGGTCATTCCCAACACCCATCTTTATTAGCTTTTGGCATTAAATCTGCTTCATGCACTAGTGAGTCGAAGGTGAGACTCGAGAAGGAGTTGTTTTCCTCTTTCCCTGCTAAATAATGCATTGTTATTCTCACCCATGCAAAATAACAGATGCTTCCCAGTTAATGAAAGGAAAATAAGGGATATTAAAGCTGAGCATAAACTATGTTAAGATTACATGATGAGCCGTATTTAAAAGGATACATACAATTTGTACCCATTTGTTGAAGTGTAACATTTATGCATTTCAGAGCAGAGTGCAGGATGAATATATTTGCATTCATTGTCAATGAGGTGGAACATTCAAGCAAAGGATGGTTAAATTTGATAAGGTAAATTATACAGAAGTTTTAGACTAAATGTGTTATATCTTAGCATTATCATGAAAATAATTTTGGAAATAATTGATTTAAATAATTTATTTGTGTAATTTTTTTGCATTTATGTTTTGTTTTGTTTTGTTTTGTAATATTCTTCTTTTCCATATAACCTTTATGTAATTTGTGTATAATTTATGTATAATTAGTAGCGTTGCTGCCTTATAGCGCCAGGAATCTAGCTTCAATTCTGACTTTCTTAGGGTGATTTTCTTAGGGTGGCGAAATGAAAAACAAGAGGGTATGGGTTTAAGGTGAGAGGGGAAAGGTTTAATAGAAATGTAATGGACATCCTTTTTCACATAGAGGTTGGTTGGTAAATGGAACTAACTGCCAGAGAAAGTAGATGAGGCAGGCACAGTAACAACATTTAAAAGTCATTTGGACAGGTACATGTATAGGAAAGGTTTAGAGGATGTGAGCCAAACGTGGGCAGGTTAAATGGAGCATTCAGGTTGGCATGGATGAGTTAAGCCGAAAAATGTGTTTTTGTGTTGTATGATTTTATGATTCTGTAATAATCCAGTTAAACTCTTCTTAAGTGAGAAATCACTAATGCAGGAATCAATCTGGCAAACATTCTATGCCTTTATTTATTCTCCTAATCTCAATATTCACAAACAGAGTTGTCAAACATGATTTCCCTTTCATTACATTGAACATGTAGCATAGAACAAAAACAGGACTTTCGGTTCACAATGTCTGTGCCAGTTCGTATATCCCGGCACATTATCCATATTCTACCAGTCCGTGCATATCTATATGCCTATCCAAAAGTCTCTTTATGCGGCAGCCAAAAGAGCAAACCAACACTTCATTTCCTGAGGAGATTGAGGAAATTCGAATGTCTCCAGTGACTCTTGCATACTTTTACAGATGCACCATAGAAAGTATATTGACAGGTTGCATCACAAATTGGTTTGGGAATAGCTCTGCCCAAGACCTCAATAAATTGTAGAGAGTTATAGATATAGCCCAGTCCATCACAACAACTAGACTTCCCACCATTGTCTCCATCTACAACGCACTGCCTTGGTGAAGCAGCCAACATAATCAAAGATTTGTCCCACCAGGTTATTCTTTCTTCACCCTACTCCCGTTTGGCAGAAGGTACAGAAGAGTGCCCACACCAGACTCAGGCTTCTGATCAATCCTTCCCTAAAGTAGGGTACTGTTCAATTCAAATCTACCCCATTGAGGACATTGGACTTTGTCTAAGGAACTGATGCGCTGAAATGCGCTACAATGCTGAGAACTACATTTCGCACTCTGTGCCTTACCCTTTGCCCTATCTATTGTATTTGAGGTTAAGCTGATTATATCGAAGTATGGTGTGTCTGATCTGTTTGGATAGAGTGCAAAATAGAGCTTTTCACTATACATCGGTACCTAGACCTCAACCTTAAATGCCACTACCATATCTGCCTCAACCAACACCCCTTGACAGTGTATTCCAGTCACACACTACCCTCTGTGTAAAAAAAACATACTCCATTAGTTTATTACTCATGACTTTATGATGATTCTTCCAGATTATCTCATTATACTGAAAGCACACCATTACCACTTCCTTAATAATAAATCTGACCTTTCTGTCCTGGTCTCCTCCATTGTCAGAGTGAGGCCTGGCATCTCATATTTTGCTTGGGTAGCTTACACCACAGTAGTATGAATATTTACTTCTCTAACTTCAAATAGCCCTTGCTTTCCCTCTCTCTCCATCCCGCCCCCCCTACTTCCCAGTTCTCCCACCAGTCTTACTGTCTCCGACTACATTCTATCTCTGTCCTGCCCAATCCCCTGACATTAGTCTGAAGAAGGGTCTCGACCCGAAACGTCACCCATTCCTGCTCTCCAGAGATGCTGCCTGCCCCATTGAGTTACTCCAGCATTTTGTTCTGCCTCCTTAATAATAAATGTCATTATACCAATGTCAGGCTAATTCGACTGTAGCTTCCTATATTTTTCTCTTGATTCTTTCTCAAGAAATGGGAGTTATGCCTTCCAATAATTGGGAACCAGTTTAGAATCAATGGTTTTTAAGAAGATGACAAACAGAACATCCATTCCCACCCCAGTCTTTTTTAAAGCCCCAAACCCTTGGAATACATTACCTTTCATTTTCATTAATTTCTCCATTATGGGTTTTTTTAATGAATGGTAATTTCTCTGAACTGCTCCTTCATTCTAGACCTGTAGGTATCCACCATTTCAATGTTTTATGTGGCTTGCTCAATGGATATTAGCAACATATATATGAATGTCCTGATAGAACATCTTAGGATATAACTTTGCCATTAGCAAAGGTGCAGAATAGGTGATAACTTGCAACTTATTTTACATTCTGCCTGATTCCCTATCATCTCTTTTACACTGCCACCCATATTGAATTTATATCCCAATACCTTGTCTGATATGAATGAATAAGTCAAAACAGCCTGGAGTCAGTGAGTGCGGAGGGTTTATAACATATCAATTGACTTTTTATTTGATCACCGGGTTGGTTTTCAGGACTAAATAACCAATCTGTAACAGTTTGTCCCTCATGCATCCAGAAATTGAATGATTTTCTCATTACCCTGATACTCTCTATATTACCAGAGACTTTGATAGAGAATAACATTGTACTCATTTTCAGAAGCTGATGTGTCTGGTAGTTCTAAGTGCATAAATTACTTTCATTGTAAACAGACATTTATCTTCTTATCACAAAACATGTACGGAGGTTGCTCTGCTCACCAAGTGCTCCTTTTCCCATGATACAGTGAATTTCAGAAGAAAATGTCCTTATTGATACCTCTGAACAAGAGAGTTGTTATTTCTATATTATAGACAAGCAGTAGTAACTGCATGAATTAGAAATCATGCAAGCAAACAGGATTCACAGCATTCATAGCAAAGGGATTTGAGTATAGGAGCAGGGAGGTTCTACTGCAGTTGTACAGGGCCTTGGTGAGACCACACCTGGAGTATTGCATACATTTTTGGTCTCCTAATCTGAGGAAAGACATTCTTGCCATAGAGAGAGTACAGATAAGGTTCGCCAGACTGATTCCTGGGATGGCAGGACTTTCATATGAAGAAAGACTGGATAGACTCGGATTGTACTCGCTAGAATTTAGAAGATTGAGGGGGGATCTTATAGAAACTTACAAAATTCTTTAGGGGTTGGACAGGCTAGATGCAAGAAGATTTTTCCCGATGTTGGGGAAGTCCAGAACAAGGGGTCACAGTTTAAGGATAAGGGGGAAGTCTTTTAGGACCAAGATGAGAAAAAAAATTTTCACACAGAGAGTGGTGAATCTGTGGAATTCTCTGCCACAGAAAGTAGTTGAGGCCAGTTCATTGACTATATTTAAGAGGGAGTTAGATGTGGCCCTTGTGGCTAAAGGGATCAGGGGGTATGGAGAGAAGGCAGGTACAGGATACTGAGTTGGATGATCAGCCATGATCATATTGAACGGTGGTGCAGGCTCGAAGGACCGAATGGTCTACTCCTGCACCTATTTTCTATGTTTCTATGTTTCTGTGATTCAATTTTCACTTCATCTGTCAAATTGGACACAGATGAATAGCGTATTTGAATTGCCGACAATTACCTACTGTAAGCAATCGCACACGTAGAGAAATTATTTGTCCAAATTATTAGAAGAATGGTAGTAGCAATAGAATTATAAACTGGCAAGTAACAATAGATTCTTGAGAGAATGGGGAGAAAGAAAATTGCAAGAGAAAATTATTGCGTCTGAAGTAGGGTCTTGACCTGAAACGTCACCTCCTCCTTTTCTCCAGCATTTTGTGTTTATCTTCTCGGAGTGAAAATAAATGTTGATTATTGGTTTCCATGAAAATAGAGAGATACACCATGGAAAGTGACATTTCAGACTATCCAGTCTGCCCCAACCATCAACCACCCATTTATGCTAATCCTATTCTAATATAACCCAGTTTAATTCTCGACACATTCACATTAACACCCTCCAGATTCTCCCACTCTCCAAAATATTAGAGGAACGGTAATTTTACAGCAGCCAATTAACCTACCTTCACACCCATCTTTGTAATGTTGGGGGGGAGACTCAGAACGACAAACTCCATACAGACAGGACCTGGCGTTAGCATTGAAGCTCGCCTCTCTGTGACAATTAGGCAATGGCTCTGCAAGCTGTGCCATTGTGCTGCAGTTCAAAGTTGAATTATATAGCAAATAATAGTAAGATTAAACGAGAACTTACCAGTTTGAAGTTTGATCTGTATTTTATGAGGAGTTACGATGAGGGATTACGTGAAGAACCCGCTCAGTGCGCAGGCGCGGCATACTTCCAAGCAGCGGTGTGGAATCACAGATAGACACAGTTATTTTGAAGTAAACATAGTAAAGATAAGGAGACATCAATTTATTAGTTTGATCCATATAATGAGGGTGGGAGCGGAGGGCACGTAATCCCTCATCGTAACTCCTCATAAAATACAGATCAAACTTCAAACTGGTAAGTTCTCGTTTAATCTTACTATTTTACTTTGGAGTCACGTGAGTGACTACGTGAAGATTTCAAAGCTCTGTGATTTCAAACCGTGTAACAGTTTCATTTCACTCACTGCCGAAGTTCTTGAGGGAGGAAGTGTTATCGTAATGAACCAATGAGTCTATTTGTAGAAAAACACAATGGTATTTTTTAAACAATAACAACAAAGAATTAAGTTGCTCCCCTGTGCTTAAATTAAATATTTGCAGTTCGTAAATCTTTACTGCAAATAAACCAGGTTTTGCCAACGGCTTATTATAAAATTTCTGAACGGTCTTTTCCCTTCCCACCATCCTGCTGTAGCCAGGATGTGGTCTATAGGCATGTCCATTCTTTAGCCGTCGACATGGATACTGCCCTGGTGGAATAAAATTTGTACATGTTAGTGTTTATCCCAGCAGTTTCTAGCACCTGCTTGAGCCATCTCGCAATGGTTTGGCTCGTACCCCACCATAAGGTTTTTGTGACTGACCCACAAGGCTTTTCATCTCCCTCGAATATTCTGGTTGTGTCTATGTAGGATAGTAGGTGGGTCATGGCACATAACCGTGGTTCTGGTGGGTAAGCCACGACTGGATTAGGTGTTCTTGGTCTGCTCTGTTTGACCAGTCGCTGGATAACGACAGATCTGGTCTGGAGCTGTGATCATGTTGTCCAGTCGCAATAGGTGTAGTGACTGGACCCTCTGAACGGATACAAGTGCCATCAACATGAGCGTCTTTAGTGTAGCTTGCTCGAGGCCGGGGGATCTGGCTGGTGGCCATTCCCTGAGATATGTCAGGACCACACTGATATCCCAAATATGGGTATACCTGGGCTTAGGGCTTGATATTGTAAATGCCCTTCATCAGTTTTACCACCAGTGGATGGGATCCCATTGCCTGTTGTCCTGCTGCTGGTTTGAGATAAGCAGAAAGAGCACTCTGCGCTGTGTTGATGGCACTGTAGCTGATCCCTACATCGTGGTGTAGATGGCCAGGAACTCCAGTATGTTGGTGGCTGTAGCTGTTGCGTATGTTGTCCATGTTTCCTGGCAGTACTTCTCCCTTTTTTGATGCTGGTTAAGTACTGCCTCTTGGTGGATGTTCGAAGGGATGCCGACATGGTGGTGATGGTTTGTTTGGACAATCCCAGTTCCAGGTAAGGTCTGTTCAAACTTGCAACCCAGGCGTTTAATTTTCTCATGGCATGGGTGTTTAGCTTACCTGGTAGGTAAGTAGCTGATAGCCAAATATGTCTTTCGACATACCATTGCCAAATCATGTTGACCAATTTTGTCGCATGATAATGATTTTATGCCACCCATATGGTTAATATAAGCCATCACCGTAGTATTTATCAATTTGTAACCGAACATGCAAGTGCTGCATATTAGATACATATGCTTTTAAACCATAAAAGGCGCCCAACATCTCTGGATAGTTAATGCCCAGTGTAAGTAGTAATGATGACTCTAGTTTAGTCCATCTACCACTTGTGCTGGATATGGAGTTAGTCGCTCCCCAGCCTTGAGCACTGGCATCTGTTTGAATAACTAAAGTAGGGTTAGTGATAAAGATAGGGCTGAAACTATGCCAAACGTTTTCTGCCCACCACTGTAGCTCTGATATTGCTTCAGTGGGTAAGTTCATGACACGATCATAGTGACCTGTATGTCGTTTTATTGCCCGTACCTTTGCTCTCTGTAAATTTTTTGATAGTGCAAAGGTCCGAATTGTGTAGCCGGAAATGCTGCTACCATTTCCCCAATTACTCTTGCTACTTGTCGAATAGTTGGTCGCTCGTTGACCATTAATTTGTTGCATGATTGTGCTAATTCAACCATTTTTGCCTTTGGCAAGGTAACAGTCATATGGACTGAGTTAATTGTGAAGCCCAGGTAGTCCATGATAGTGGATGGCTTCAACTTAGATTTATCTGGATGTAGGACGAACCCCAGAGTTTCGAGGAGCTGTTTTGTAGCTGATACTGCTGCCACAGCCAATTCCATCGTTTTCCCTACTATGAGAATATCCTCCAGATATGCCATGACAATATGTTTTTGTTTTCTTAGTATTGCCATGGCTGGGTTCAATATTTTGGTGAATAATCTTGGGCTGAAGTTCGCCCATAGGGCAATGCTTTGTACCATCCAGATAAATTTTAGGTATCTGCGATGATCCTTGTATATGGGTACTAGATAGTAAGCATCTTTAAGATAAATGCTTGCCATGAAGTGTCCTTTGGAATTCAGTTGTTTGGCAGTAACATATGTCTCCATTTTGAAATGTATATACTTAACAAATTTGTTTAGTGATATTAAGTCAATGATGATGCGACAGACACCATCTTTTTTGGTTTTAGTGAATATATTCGATACAATTTCCAAAGGTTCATGTTTGGTCTTTTCGATTACCCCCTTTGTGATAAGTCTCACCAGTTCAGCTTGTCCCTCACGTTTCTCTTTGATGGAGGGAGAAATACCCTTTGGGGCCATTGTTGAACTGGCGGCGTTTTTTCTGACATGAATTGTATTTTAAATCCTGTAATGTTGTTGAGTATATACTTGTCACTCGTGACCATACCCCATGCTTCTTTAAACAAGTGTAATCTCCCCCCTGTTAATAAAGCACCCTTATTCTCTATATGCTGGTAGGGACCAGACCCACCTACCTCCATGGTTATTGGCGATTCTGTTTCTTCATTTTCCTGAAGATTTTGTTCTGACGTGCTGGCGATGTTGGGGGGAGACGCATTTTCCAGAGGGTCCGCTGCGGGCCCTGATCTGAAAGATCTTTGGGGATAATGTGCGGACCCCAAGCGTTCACCAGTCCCATATTGCGGACGTCGACTGGTGGATGCCGTGGGGTGCTGCCACTTGGGTATCGGAGGTCTTGGTTTGCTCGTCCCGGGGCCTGCCCTCATTAGGCCGAAGGTTTTTGATGCTTCCTGCATCTCCTTCAGTTTTTTATTGAAATCTTTCCCAAATAGCAGCTCGTCCGTCTCCGCAGCTGGGGCTTTACACAAGCCAGCAAATTTGGGATTGAGGGCAGGTCTTATGTTTCCCTCCGGAGATTGTTGATCTCAAATTGTGTGTTACACATTAATGCCAGCACATCCTGCTGGCAGGTATCCATCTCCGTGGTCTCCACAGAACGAGCAAAGGCTGTGATGGCTGACGTCAGGAGCCTTAGGATCCGCTGTAGCTTGAGTTCTTAGGTCAGGATGTGTGACCCACATGCCCCCAGATTTGGCTGTTGACACTTTTTACTTTGAGGGCCTCACCGTTTTCTGGTGCTGTGTTGTTTCAGCACCTCAGCGAGCACCTTTTCCAGTAATGGTTGATGCTGGCCGCCATTCTTGGTTCCAGCGGTGCTCCAGCCCGTGGGGTTGCTACAAGCGGTCCATCACACCCAACAGCTCTTCATGTTCCTGCACCCCTGGCATACTCTCGAATTCGTCCGCCTGCCCCTGTTCCAGACCAGCCCAGCCCTGGTCACCAATGCTAGCCTCCAGTAATGAGGGAGCAGAGGGCAGTGCATGAAGCACTGTGGAGGGGGTGCCTGACCTCCCTCCGCGAGAGCGCTCTTTCTGCGCATCTCACTGGAGCTGCTCCAATTGCTGTTGGATGCAGCTCAGGCGGCTGTCTCTCCTCCATTTAGGTGGAGACATGTCCCCGTCCGACGAATCGGACGCCACCGGCCGGATGCCTGTTCGGATGGCTAGACATCCAGCCCGCAGTTCAGGCACTAGCGGGACTGGGCTCGGCGCGGTGATGGGGATAGCGGAGCGACCGGTGATTGTTCCTACCGCCTGTTGCTGCCCCCCCCCCTGCAATGGAACGCTCCTCCGCTGGAGTCGAGCGGGGGACAGGTTCTTCTGGAGCTTTTGTGCCTTGTAGTAGCGAGAGCGCCACTCAAGCAGCGCGTCTCGCAGGCACCTGCTCCGTGGGCCGCTCCAGCGGCTCAGGCGGCTCTCTCTCCCCCCGTGCGGGTGGAGAGACGTCCCGTCCGACATCGGGAAAACCTGCCGGATGCCTCTCGAGTGGCTATGCGTCCAGCCCGCTGCTTCAGGTACTAGCGGGCTGGCCTCGGCACGGTGTCGGGGAATTACGGAACACCGGGTAACGCTCCTACCGCCTGTTGCTGCCCCCCTCCCCAACGGGAAAACGGGGGACAGTTTTGTTCCAGAGCCTTTTTCTCTGCCTGTAAAAAACACAAGCAGAAAAAGGCTCACCTGTAAAAGAAAACCCGACCTCAGGGTACTCACCTGACGGTCCGGTTCATTCTGTAACGGGACAGCCTAAGTCCCGTTGCAGCCGCTGTTGCACTGCTGGCGTAATGCCGCGCCTGCGCACTGAGCGGGTTCTTCACGTAGTCACTCACGTGACTCCGAAGTAAAATTGTATTTTTAAGTTGGATATTGAAAGCATAGTTACTATTTGACTTGAATTATCTTGTGCAATGAATTAAACAAATGTTCCTATTGGAGAAGTTAATAGAGAATAAAAGATTGACACAAAAACATAAATCTTTGAGGAAATTATACACTGATGCCTGAACAAAGGAGATTTGAATTAATATCCCATATAAAATGTGTTGGGTGTTTTGGTTCCCAGGTTTGGATGATCACAAGATAAATACAATAAGGAGGTACATTTGGCCCTTGCAAATGCTTAATTTCGGAAAGACTTTATAAGGGCCCCTTACAATTTACCTTATTGCTGGTATATTTTTGGCTTGAAAGCAGTTTTAGAAATATCAGCTACTTTGTTGAGTAATCCATTAATTTATATTTCTCCGAACTAACTTTAATTAGGTTGAGCTGTTTTCCTCTTGACCCATTCTTACCATTAACCATTTCCATAATGCATAATATACGTCCACATTGTCATCAGCAGGAGAAAGAGGACTTGTTGGTGAGGCTCCTCCGTGTACCACAGTCATGTCCATTGCATGCATGCACACCTCTGATGTAAATTTAATACCAGTGCTGCCATCTTAAAGATCCTTACATATTTCAGCACCTTATTTAGTTCCACGCAGCCTAGACCATGGCCACCAGCAATGCCTAAATCCCATGAAAGAAGGAAGAGGAGGAATATAAGATATCTATATAATTAAAACTCAAATCTTGACCACTTCCTGTTTGCGCTGCATAATGATTTTAGAAAAATGCTACCACTTACGGCTGTGATTTTTGGCCATCTTACTCAGAGTCCCCCTCCACTGTGCAGGGCAAGAGGATTATTCCCACCGATGAAACATAAAAGACGTAATAATGTTTTTTAAATGTTGAGATTCTCTATCCTGTCAATCATGCCATGAAGACCACGTCCCTTCTGGTGGGAGTGGGAGGGACTATACAACCTGTGTACTGCCTCAGTCTCTGCAAGATTGGGGAGCGAGAGGTCACAACTCTCAGTCTGAGCTGTGAATAACACGGAACACATGTCTACTAAACTGTGAGTGGTTTTACTGACCTGTGAATGCCCTTAATGTAGTTTGAAAATGTAGTTTGAAAATGTAAAAGTGGTGTTGGTTTGAAAATGCAAAATGGTGTTGGTTTGAAAATGCAAAAGTGGTGTTGGTTTGAAAATGCAAAAGTGGTGTTGGTTTGAAAATGCAAAAGTGGTGTTGCCTTGAAAAAGCAAAAGTGCTGTTGCCTTGAAAATGCAAAAGTGCTGTTGCCTTTGCCTTATTGAAAAGTGCTGTTGCCTTTGCATATTGAAAAGTGTTGTTGCATTTGCCTTATTGAAAAGTGGTTGCCTTTGCCTTATTGAAAAGTGCTGTTGCCTTTGCCTTATTGAAAAGTGATGTTGCCTTTGCTTTAATGAAAAGTGGTGTTGCCTTTGCATATTGAAAAGTGGTGTTGCCTTGGCCTTATTGAAAAGTGGTGTTGCCTTCTATATAATTAAAAGTCTAATCTTGACCACATCCTGTTTGCACTGTATAATGATTTTAGAAAAAACGCTACCACATACGGCTGTGATTTTTGGCCATCTTATTCAGTCCCTCTCTGCTCATCAGGTGCTGATGATTTTTCCCATCGATGAAAAATAAAAGAGATATTAATGTTTTAAAAATGTTGAGATTCTCTCTCCTGTCAATCAGGCCATGAAGGCCATGCCTCTTCCAGTGGGAGGGGGGAGGGACTATAACACCCGGAAGTGTGGGCGTGGTTCAGTCTCTGCAAGATGGGGAAGGGAGAGGTCATGACACTCTGCCTTGGTGGCCTTGCACCCTGCTTGAAATGGTATGAAACTGCACTTGAATTTGGTGGCCTTGCACACTGCTTGAAATGGTATGAAACTGCACTTGAATTTGGTGGCCTTGCACCCTGCTTGAAATGGTATGAAACTGCACTTGAATTTGGTGGCCTTGCACCCTGCTTGAAATGGTATGAAACTGCACTTGAATTTGGTGTCACTGCACCCTACTTGAAATGGCATGAAACTGTACTTGAATTTGGTGGCCATGCACCCTGCTGGAAATGGTATGAAACTGCACTTGAGTTTGGTGGCCTTGCACCCAGCCTGAAACGGCATGAAACTGCATTTGAGTTTGTTGGCCTTGTACCCTGGTTGAAATGGTGTGAAACTACATTTGAATTTGGTGGCCTTGCACCCTGCTTGAAATGGTAGGAAACTGCACTTGAATTTGGTGGCCTTGCACCCTGCTTGAATTGGCGTGAAACTGCACTTGAATTTGGTGGCCTTGCGTCCTGCATGAAGTGGTAGGGAACTGAATTTGAATTTGGTGGCCTTCAAACACCCTGCTTGAAATGGAATTTCAAAGAATAGCTGTGAGTCAACTGCCAGCCCACCAGCCGTGAGTGAGTGCGCTGCCAGCACATCAGGCTTGAGTGACTGAGCCGCCAGCCCAAGAATCCATTCGGCCCCCAATGTCCATGCTCGCCCTCTGGAAACCAGTCCCTTCAGCCCACAACACCCATTCTAGTGCTCCAGAAAGCCCCACCCCCACCCCCACTGGCCACCAATATTGGAATTGGTGGAGAGGTGGAATATTGCGTTGGGGGACCAGCCCTCCCGTGTGAAGCTGGGACCTAATGGGACCTTATAAATTAATTTACTTTTATTTATTATTGCTTTGATTAGGAAATGAAATTTCAATCAATCGGTTGGAAGTTCCTAAATAGTTCAATGAAGCTTCTATGTTAAAGCCATAATCAACCCTCTGAATGCATAATACAAGATGTTTAAAAGTGAACATTGGGTTACATTTTGAAGCTGGAATGTATCTGTAGAATGACAATATGGAAGGAATGTGTCTTAGGCTTTATAAACATTGTTTGATGGAATTTAGCTCCAGTCATGAAATAATGGTATCAGTATTACAGTATATGTCAGCGCTCTAGCTCTGATGGGACATAACACTGCCTATTGCATTCAGTCCCACGTATTGAAAACAAAAAATTTAAGTTGGCATTCTACAGATCTCTAATTAGAGTGGCTGTGCACAAATCAGACCCCAGTCAATCACAAATAATCATTAATGTTTCAGAGAGTATAATGTGACTACTAAAAGCTTGACTAGGCACATTACAATTGACTAAATATTGGGTTTGTTCAGATAACCATCCTTTTCAGTTTGTTACAGAACTGGCCTCTATAAGATCACTCCTTATCCTCCCGTGCTGCAAGGAATAAAGTCTTAGCCTGCTCAACCACTCCCAGTTCAGGCCGGTTCTGATGAAAGACCATTGGCCTGAAACAGGGGGGGGGAGCACAGCAGGTCGGTGCTCTTATTGATCGCGTCTACGCCGCGCCTAAACGCGCTCCGCAGCGGGATCCGGCCGCCATTGTGCACCCGGGCGACGGCACGTGGTCCGCTCGCCAGCAGCGGCATTTGGCATTCGTCTCAATACACGACCTCCATTCATTTAATTGAGGGCAAAGACAACAGAGTAGCCGATGCCTTGTCTTGTCCCGCGGTCAATGCCGTTTTGCAGGTGTCCGATGGCATTGACTACTCAGTCCTGGTTGCTGCCCAGCTGACGGATGATGAGATGTCCGCCTATCGTACCGCAATTTCGGGCCTGTGGTTGGAGGACATTCCATGTGGCCCCGGGGGTGCGAGGCTGCTCTGCGACGTCTCGACTCGCCCATCATCCCCGCCGCCTGGCGGCACAGAGTGTTCGAGGTGCTCCACGGGCTGGTCCACTCTTCCATTCAGGCGACGACGGCCCTCGTCGCTTCGTGTTTCATGTGGAACGGGTTGCGCAAACAGGTTGGGCATTGGGCGCGCACCTGCAACCCGTGCCAAACTGCCAAGGTACAGCAGCACATGCGGGCACTGCTCCAGGAGTTCTGCGTCCCTCGCCAGCTGTTTGACCATATCCACGTGGACATTGTGGGGCCGCTGCCGCCTTCTTGGGGCTTCACCCACCTCCTGACCATGGTCGACCGTTTCACGCGGTGGCCGGAAGCGGTTCCATTGGCAGACACCTCTGCGGGCACGTGTGCCCGTGCTTTGCCGGCACACTGGATTGCCGGATTTGGAGTGCCGCTGGACATTACATCTGACTGGGGGCCTCAGTTCACATCTGAACTGTGGTCAGCCATGGCCCACCTTCTCGGGGTTAACCTGCACCGCACCACAGCGTATCATCCACAGGCGAACGGCCTGGTGGAGTGTTTCCACCGCCAGCTCAAGGCTGCCCTGAAGGCTCGGCACACGGACCCGGACTGGGTCGACGCATTGCCGTGGGGTTGGCTGGGTGTCCACACCGCACCCAAATAGGACTTGGCCACCTCCCGCTGATAGTGCCCGGTGAGTTTATCCCATCAGCACAGGGCCAGGCGGAGCAGCCATCAGCTGCCCTGCAACGACTTTGGGATACGGTGGGCAAGCTGGCACTGGTGCCGATGTCTCGCCACGGTTTGTTCAGGCCGCATGTTCCTTCCCCTATCCAGGATTACCCGTTTGTTTTACTGTGTTGGGATGCGCACCGGACGCCCCTTCAGCAGCCGTACAAAGGACCATTCAAGGTCCTCGAGTATGGCCCTTCCACTTTCGCTTTGGACATGGGGGGTCATCATGAGACGGTCTCCGTTGCACGGCTGAAGCCGGCACATATGGGCATCAGCCAGCCGGTGCTACTTGCGCGACCTCACCCTCGGGGTCGCCCTCCATTCCGGCCCTTACCCCAAGTGCCTGTGCCGCCACCTTCGCCTGGCAGTGTCTCCGGTTCCTGCGCCTGCCGTGGTGCGCACACGGGCTGGTCGTATCCTATGTCCCCCTGTCCGTTTTGTGCCTCCGGTTCTTGTGGGGGTCCTATGGCGGTTTCTGGATAGTAGGCTACCCCCTGGTTCATCCCCCTCGGCACTTGATGGACTGGTCCAGGGGAGGCTCCCAGCTACGGAGATAAGAGCAGGGACTTTTGGTGCGAGACCGGTCTTCAGTCGCTCACTGAGGCGGAGAGTAGTGTGCTGTGCTCATTAAAGCCTCTACAGAATTTGCCTGGCTCCTCACCTTCATTCCGGGCTCTCTCACGCACCCACTATAATATCGATGAAATTTACAAAAATAATTCCATGGATTAGGATTTATGGTTACTTAGATCGGCCGGTGAAGTTAGTGTTATTTTCCTTAAGCAAAACATAAGCTGCAGGAGGAACACAATGGGTCAGGCAGCATCTGTGGAAGGAAATGAACAGATGAGTCTTGAAGAAGGATCCTGACACAATAAAATGCCTTTCCACGTCTCCCCACGGATAATGACTGACCTGCTGAGTCTCTGCAGCCATTTGTTTTTTTGCTCAGGATTCCAGCATCTGCAGTCACTTAGTTTTTTTTTGCAATGTCTCCTTGTTTATCTTAAAGTGGATTCAACTCAGAAAAGGTTTCATTTATCTGGGGACAGGAAATAAGGAGAAACTGAAAGAACAAGAAGTTGAAGAGGTTTGTAAAATGCACACAACCTTCTAAGGTGTGACTCACCATGCTAGTTCGACCCAATGATTGCATTAATATTTCCACAGCATTTTGTGAATTTAATATGGACCCAGCTTCAATATTGAAATCTTCCCTAGATTTTTATTGCTCATTGTACCAGTTCCTGCTTGTATTTTTAAATATGTTGTCCCATTATTAAACATCAGTACTGGAATGTAATTGACACCACTATCACCTGATAAGCTTTGGATAATGCAAAGCTTCCAATGAAAACAAATCATGTTCGGCAGAGACGAGGTCTCCATGGCAGAATCATTTAAAGTAATTACAGAAGGAAAATGCTGTGTTTCCTGAAAATTACCTGGGGTAATCTTTCGCTTCTACACTTTTCCCATTTGAATTATCCCTTTTGTCAATTAATCTCTCCCATATATTCTCTATCACTAATCTTTCTCTTTAGTTCTATTAGCTTCCTCCCAGTTACACTGCAACATAAAACAATGTTTTCACTAAATGTGCCTAGTTCTGGAAATAGGCATTGACCTGTAACATAGATAATTTTTCTCTTCCTGCAAACTTTGAGTATTGTCAGCAACTTTTGTTACTTCCTTGGATTTTTAACATCCATGATATTTTGCCAATGCATTGCTTCTATTTCAATGTCCCAACCTCAACTTGTATTCATCCCAATTGATCTATATTTAGAAATATCTGCAGCAATTAGCATACAGTACATCTTGTTATTTTTTGTATGGAATATGTTCCAAGTTAATTTTTGCCCAATCTGATATTATAACATCTCACTGGGCCTGTAATTCTATGGCTACCTGTTATATCTACTTTTAAAATACCAACTAATCCCGATTCCACCTTATAAATTCCAGCAATCAGCCAGATAAGTAACAGTAAACTACTAGTTCTCCAAATTAACACTGAAAACATGAAAATGATATTTCACAAAAGGGTAAAGCAATAATTAATGGGGAATGCTTGCTGATAAAATAATAAATAAATACAGAAGCTGATATTTATAACCAGTTATTCAGTCTGAAGAAGGGTCTCGACCCGAAACGTCACCCATTCCTTCTCTCCAGAGATGCTGCCTGTCCCGCTGAGATACTCCAGCATTTTGTGTCCACCTATAACTTCAGTTCAACTGACTTTCATAAGTAAATTCAAAGCACTCACATTGCACATTCAGCAGGGTGCATTCAAAGAGTCATTGGAAGGAATGGTTAAAAGGATAATAATTTAGCACAAACAAGTCCGGAAAGGTTATTTTACAAAAACATGATGGTCTGCAGTGATCAGTGGACCACCTATCCTCTGAGGTAGCAGCAATCTGTTGCTTTCTCATAGAGACATGTCATAGATTCATACAGCATGGAAAGAGGCCCTTCAGCCCAAATTGCCCACGGCGACTAAGATGCCCCATCCACACTAGTCCTACCTGCCTGCATTTGGCCTATATCCTTCTAAACCTTTCCTACCCATGTAGCTGTCCAAATGTCTCTTAAATGTTGTGATAGTACTGCTTCAACTACCTCCTCTGGCAGTTTGTTCCATACACCGACCACCCTTTGTGTGAAGAAGTTGCCCCTCAGGTTCCCATTAAATCTTTCCCCTCTCACCTTAACCTATATCCTCTGGTTCTTGATTTCCCTACTCTTGGTAAAATGCTCTGTGCATTTACCCTAATTATTCACCTCAAGACCTCAATAAGATCACCTCTTATCCTCTTGTGCTGCAAAGAATGAAGTTATAGCCCAACCACTCCCTATCTGTGGAACAGTTTTATAAAAAAATAACTGGCTGTTGGAGACACATTGGAAGATTACAAACTGTGGCCATGGCGAATGGAAAATATTTATGAAGGATAAAGTATGTTAACTAAATATTACCTGGAAGTGTTTTTTTCAATAAACTATCACCTGCATCCTGTCCTACTCAGTGACAAAAGTGAGTTACTTGATACCTGGTTGTCGTTTCTGGAACAGACTTATTTTAAATACATTTTGCTGGAAAGGACTTCCATATACAGTAAGATAAATAAAAAAGACACAATGTGCGAGAGCAGTTCAGTGGATCAAGCAGCATCTTTGGAGAGCATGGATAGGTGACGTTTTTGGTTGGGACCCTTCTTCAGATTGATTGTAGGGGGTGGAAAGAAAGCCTGCAATTAGTCTGATAGTTTTCACCCCTTCTACCCGCCCCTGCAATTAACCTGAAGAAGGATCCGACTTGAAACATTATTTATTCATGTTCTCCAGAGCTGTTGTCTGATCCACTGAGTTACTCCAGCACTTTATGTAATTTTGTTGTAAACCACCATCTGCACTTCCTTGTTTCCGCATGTAAGGCACGTTCCTCTATTTATCTTGGTATCTAAACCTAATCACACATGTAACAAATCTCTGCACTGACTCCTGATCATATTATAATTCATCTGATCCAATCCTCAAACTAATCATGGACCCCAAACCTCCAGATCTAAACAATATCCATCCCCTGCAACATGAATTTCTATCCTAACCCCTGCTTAGCAATGCCCAATCTCTGAGGCCCTAAGGTCTTGATTATTCAACCCTCCCCGCTTTACTCATCCTAGTGGTCGTTCACAGCAAAACCACCATCCCACTGATTCTATCCTAGGATTGACTCCTAGGAATCTAATCAACATTCAATCTACCCACCTAGCTGTTGCCATCTTCTGTGCTTTGATACCAAAGCTCCAAGGCCCTAAAGTCAATTCCAGAAAGATGGCTCATTTTATTCTCCAAAAATCTGCAATGTCTTTTGCGTAATGCCAAAAATTTGCAATGTCTTTTGCGTTTCAGGCCTGCCCAATATAATGCTGATGGGTTAAATGGTCTAAATGGTTGTGGACCCAAAGTACTACTCTGCTTATATGATGTTCTTCAATATTTAGGCCAATGTGCTACAATGTATTCGCTGAACTTGTGGAAAGGGTGATTAATCTCATTTACATATATTATAAACACCACATATGGAATTTCAACTAAATACACCAACTGATTAATTAAACAGCAAACAATTTGAGTATGTTTACTGGTCATATATCCGGTGCCAATAATTTCCTCATGTTCTGGGCCAATGTTCATATCACTCCACCTACGCCATTTCCCTACTTGCAGGAAAGCAAAAAAGAGCAAAACAGGCATTTAAAAATGGGATACTTCTGAAGACTTTGTCAATGCAAATGAAGCATGACCTGCATTAATCAAACAATGAACCATAACAGAAGCAGCAGATTTGGGAAGCAGTGGAAATCAGACATGGTGGGAAACAAAAGCAGCTAACATCCATAAATTAAGCAAAGGCCCATGGGTTCCCAATAAATTAACTAACACGGAGTATAAAACCAAATTCCTCAAGCACAACGTGCTGCCGACAAGCAGTTACAATCAATGCACCATCACTGCCGACAATGAATCCAACAGCAGAGGAGTTAGAAAAATTCACTTGATGCTCTCAGAACCAGTGTACCAGCCACAGTAAGTTTCATGTGTCATGTAATAAATAAGACAGAATAGCTCCTAAATTTGATTCTATCACACAACATATCTGAACATATTTAAGATATGACGTTATCTGGCTGTGATAATTTATTGCTCAAAAGATTGTAATAAATTATCCGACTATTTGTGTCCCCATGTGTTCTAAGTGTCTTCTTTATTTTAGAAAATGTGCAGTCCTAAGACATTTTGGGGGGGGGGGTCTAAAATGGAGAGCCCTTGCAAATAGACATGGGCATCGTGATGCCTGATTAATCCTTTGCCTTTCATGCAGTCAATTTGCCAACTTGCTGCCTGTTCTTTACAATTATTTCTGCATGCAGGCAGGACCCACCAAGTTACTGAATTATATTAAATTTAGTCCGTAATACTTGAAATAGCCTGTGTGTTTTTTCTGCATGATGTGAACCTGAACTGAAGATGAATTAAGAATGGTATTGTGAAGTAGAAAGCAGCTTCAAGGTGCTCACATGCATCTATGGAGAGTTGGTGGAGATGGGGAAAAATATAGGAAGCATCCTCTATCCACAGAGAATCAGAAGGCACCTATTTATGTGACCAGCAAGGCAGTGGGATCATATAGCCATAAAGGTCAGGGGAAAAAACTACTTGTTAAGACCTATGGGTGGTTGCTGTAAGAAGTCCATTAACCTGAACACAAGTAATTAAGGTCTGTAAATTTCTCTTCAAATCTAATATCCCATCGAATGGAGACTTAGCTTCAACTATTCCTCTCTGATGTGTCATATCCCTACACTTATATGAGCCTTTATCAATATGGATTCATACCTGACATTCATATGCATGACTGCAGCCTCACAGTTACATCTATCACTCATTGAAATTCATCATCTGTGACATTCATGTACTATAAACACGTTATATAACATTTATTGACACACTTCCGTCTTCCTTACAATAAAAAGTGGTGCATTACAGGAGGCACCACATCTTCCGCTTTACAAAACCTTAAATAAATGTTCCTAATCACCATGGAGGAGATGAATCTGCCCAAACTGGAAGAGGAATATGGAGACCAAGGCCAACAATAGTGCTAAAACATGCAAAGAAGGCAGCGTTCTTCTCACAGTCCACATGCTCTTCGCTCCTTATTTATAAGCTACAGATGGTGTAAACATGAATCTCTAACTTTATCCCATTCACAGTGAAACCTTGTGTTCTGCCCCTTCACATGACAAAAGAGAGCATGTCAGAAGTGAGTGCAGGGACGGAAAAATGACACAAAGAAGAAATATCATAACCTGGCTCCATGCTTATGGTCGTCGGCTCGGATACAGATTCCCTGTCTCCTATCAAATACATTTAAGCCAGAATCTGCGCTTGATTAAAGGCAGGATACAAGTGCCAAGCAGGAGGTTTACCATGCAGGTGTCAGCTTGCCTTTGGAAGAGACCAGGTATACATATTGCTCCAGATGACACATGAAGTGCTTCATTCAACAGCCTACAGAATAAGACTGCTGTTCTTATATGTCCAACTAACTGCTTGCTGTGGTTTGGAGGCCTATCAAAAAGCCAGCATTCATTACCAAGGAGCATGAAGGATCCAACACCACAACCCAAAGATGTCTGTAGATCCTAGAGATTCTTCTTCCCATCAGGGATGTAGTAGCCAGCTTTATTCACATATCATGGGACAACATGTGATCACCTTTATTGTGGCTTCTATTGCAACACAAGCACTAACCACTCAGCATCCAGTGTTGCCATTGGGGCTGTGGATATGATGCCTTAGCTACCATGCAATCTTGTCATCCAGATTACAAGGCTTACTGGGATAGATTAGGTATTGCTTGGGTATTGACAGGCAAAGGGCCTGTAAGAAGAACAAGGGTCTCAAGATCGGCTGTGGGCGGCACCCATGAGGCAAGAAGACTGAAGGTGGCAGGGTGAGGGGAGGATTGATGGTTCGCGGAACAATCCGGATCATGGCGATGGCTGCAACGGGCCTTTAGGGTCAGCTGCAGCTGGAATTCTGAAAATGGTGCCTAAACCTGGGAGGTAGAGAGGTTACAATCTAAAACACTAAGCTGTAAAATGATAACACTGGTAACAAGTCAGTATTATTTTCACATCCTATGACGTTTGATGTTTTGTTTAGTTTAGTTTAGTTTATTGTCACGTGTACCAAGGTTCAGTGAATAGCTTTGTTGCGTGCTAACCAGTTAATAGAAAGACAATACATGACAATTCATGAACAGTATTGTTGTACCTGAATGGTACAGTTTAGTTGAGAGTTAATGTCTTTAATAAAATATGTTCCATTTATACTTCTACTTCTGTTTATTTGCTTATGTTTGCAGAACACAAAAGAAATCCCCAGACTATATATATACTGATTGGATGACGTGAGGTACATCTTCTATTATTCAGTAAGTGGTCATGATCCAGTATTTACTGACTGAAAGAGTAACAGAGTAGATTCCATTATTATTTTCAAAAGGGAATTGGATAAATACTTGAGGGATTAAAGAAAAACCTGCAGGACTGCTGGTAAAAAAAAGTTAGGCAATGAGTCTAAATAAGTTGGTCTGGCAGAGAATCAGCACTGGGTTTAATAGACCAAATAATTTTATGCGCTGTAAGAATTTTACAATTCTATCATCTGTATATTTCCATTGGATGAGCCTTGCATGAGCTAACATCTCCATTAATATATTGGCTGAGACATTTGTAACATAATCTACTTGTGTATTGGGCATAGGTTTGGTCCCATACAGCAATCATAGCACCCAGACAGATGGTACTATGGATCTCAATTTTTTATGGAATATATTTAAATCATATAAAACCAGACAGTGTTCATTTAGCACATTTAGTCATCATAAACGCAATTTGTTTTTTTAATCAGAAATAGTCCTTTTACCATATGCACTCAAACAATCTGAGATGACTTAAGGGCCTGTCCCACCAGCAAGCGACTGCATGCGGCGAGTGCGACCTAACGTGGTCGCTTGAGCCGTACGGCCTCGCGGGGCCGGTCCCACTTCGATCGCCGGAGCCGTATGGAGTTGTGCGGGGCTGGTCCGGACATCGTGCGGGGCTCCGAGAAACTGACACTGTCCAAAAATCCCGCGCGGCAACGGCCTGTCGGCCCGCAGCCGCATTGAGGCCGTACGCAGCATCTTGATGCCGTGCGCAGCATCTGGACGCCATACGCAGCGCCTTGACGGCGTACGCCTAGCGCGTGGCGTTGCGTGATGGCGTCACCACCCGGCGTGCCGTTGCGTGATAACGTAACCGCCCGACGCCGTGCGATGTCCAAATTCAGTCGGCCCGCCTCCTGCCCAGCTGATTGGTGAGTACGATGTCGGGACCAGCTCCAGACGGCTCCGCGGTTGGAAGTGGGACCGGCCCCGCGAGGCCGTACGCCTCAAGCCACCACGTTTGGTCGCGCTCGCCGCATGCAGTCGCATGCTGGTGGGACAGGCCCTTAAGTCTATTCCATGAAATATATCCTGTATTTGCATAACTAAGCCAAGTTTTAACTGTTGGTCACCGCTTAACAAAGCCAAGTTTTAACTGGTTTAACCGCAGCAGATGCAACACCTGCCCCTGCACCTCCTCCCTTCACTCTGTCCAGGGACCCCGACAGTCCTTTCAGGTTAGGCAGAGGTTCACTTGCACCTCCTCCAACCTCATCCATTGCTCCAGGTGTGGAATCTTATACTTCGGCGAGACCAAATATAGACTGGGCAATCGTTTTGCTGAAACCTTCGTTCAGTTCGCCTGTGCCTACATGATCTCCTCGTTGCCAAATACTTTAACTTCCCTTCCAATTACAACACTGACCTTTCCGTCCTGGGCCTCCTCCATTGTCAGAGTGAGGCCAAATACCAATTGGAGGAATAGCACCTCATATTTCGCTGGCCCACTGAGTTACTCCAGCTCTGTTTGTGTCTATCTTCGGTTTAAACCACCATCTGTAGTTCCATCATACACATCTAACTGTAGTTTGTTTCTTTTAAGTTAAATATCAATTCAATTTTGAAGGCTTAAATTGTGTTAATATCAAGAAAGCCTTGTTTACTCCAAGAGAAGAAAAAATACTTCTTGTAGCTATGTGGAGTTGAGAAAATAGCAGATGCTTGCCAGGAGTAGCTCAATTCACGGGAAGGAAGGTAAAAAAGGACATGTCACCAGTGTGGAAAGAGGCCTGTGTGGAGAAAAACAGAAACATCTTTTAGTCTGAATTGCTCTGAGAGTGTAATTCTATGCAGGGATGTGTCTATGTGGAGGAAATAGAGCCTGTACTTCCAATTACCTCTCATTTTAATTCTCTATCCATTCCAACCTTGACCTCCTCGAGGCAGAGTCATAGAGTGATACAGTGTGGAAATAGGCTCTTCGGCCCAACTTACCCACACCGGGCAACAATGTCCCAGCTACACTAGTCCCACTTGCCTGCGCTTGGTCCATATCCCTCCAAACCTGTCCTATCCATGTACCTGTCTAACTGTCTCTTAAACGATCGGATAGTCCCAGCCTCAACTACCTCCTCTGGTAGTTTGTTCCATACACCCACCAGCCTTTGTGTGAAAAGGTTACCCCTCGGATTCCTATTAAATCGTTTCACCTTCACCTTGAACCTATGTCCTCTGGTCCTCGATTCCCTACCCTGGGCAAGAAACTCTGTGCATCTATCCGATCTATTCCTCTCAAGATTTTGTACACCTCTATAAGATTCCCCTCATGCCCTCCATGGAATAGAGACCCAGCCTACTCAACATCTCTCTATAGCTCACAACCTCTAGTCCTGGCAACATCCTTGTAAATCTTTTCTGAACCTTTTCAAGCTTGACAATATCTTTCCTATAACATGGTGACCAGAACTGAACACAATATTCTAAATGTTGTCTCACCAACATCTTATACAACTGCAACATGACCTCCCAACATCTATAGTCAATTGACTGATGAAGGCCAAAATGCCAAAAGCCTTTTTGACCACCTTATCTACCTGCGACTTGACAAGGAACCATGCACATGTACCTTGCATCCTTGTCTATATGAAGCCCAACATAAGCTTGAAGAATGGCACACCATCTTTTATTTGGACATGTTGCAGACTTTGAGTTGCAATATCAAATTCAACTACTTCAGATAACGTACTCTTATCAGTCTTGACCAGTTCTGCTGTAAAGTTATCCTTCTGTATTAATGAACTCTTGTGTCCATCTCTCCACAGACAGTGCCTGATGTAATGGGGGCATTTCCAGTGTTCTCCTTTTGCAATGATACTTAGTTGAATTTTACAACTGTTAAATGTCTTTCTGCTTGTTTTCCAACACTAACTTTTCTTATTAACCTATCAACTGTGAAATTCCATGAACAGCAGCCTTAACCTCACCCTAACAGTGATATTGCTTTTCTCTTGTTCATTCCTCCCCCACCTACCCTTAATACAACTTGTTTTCTCCCATTACTAATGAAAGGTCTTCAGCCTGAAGCATGAACTCGTCATCTCTTTTCAAAGATGCTTCCTGACTTGCTGAATGTTTCTAAAATGTTCTGCTTTGTTCGTACAGTTTCTACTTGGACACAGAGGTTTTTTTAGAGGTCATAGGCACCCTAATCATTTATTTAAATTCTTTAGATTTCCTCCAGCATCTGTGTGCAATATAACCTTCAGAATTGAAATTGGTTAGCTTAGCCTTCTGCCTCAAGCCATCGTTCACCATGTTTAACATTTTGTGTATCAGAAAGCACATTTTCACACCTTAATTACGCACAGCAATTACAACAAGGTTGTGGCCCCAATCGTTTAGTTTAGTTTAGAGATACAGTGCGGAAACAGGCCTTTTGGAGCACCAAGTCTGTACTGACCAGCAATCCCCACACATTAATACTATCCTGCACAAACATTAGGGGCAATTTTTACACATACCAAACCAATGAACTTACAAAAACTTACAAACCTGTACATCTTTGGAGTGCGCGAGGAAACCGAAGATCTCGGAGAACAGCCACATGGTCACATGGAGAACATACAATCTCCATACAGACGGCACCCGTAGTCGGGAACGAACCAGTGTCTCTGGTGCTGGAAGGCAGCAACTCTACCTCTGCGCCACCGTGCCGCGTTGATGCTGCCTGACCCGCTGTGTTACTCCAGCATTTTGTGTCCATCTGGTGGTACAATACAATACAATACAATTTATTTGTCATTTGAACCCCATTGAGGTTCAAACGAAATGTTGTTTCTGCAGTCATACACACAAGAAAGAACCAAGACACAACACAATTTACACAAACATCCATCACAGCGCATCTCCTCCTCGCTGTGATGGAAGGCAAAGACTTATCTCTCCCCTGCACTCCCCATTCCCCTCCCGATGTCAGAGTCAAAGTCAAAGCCCCCGGCGGGCGATGGTAATTGTCCCGCGCCCATTAACGCCGCGCCGGGTGATGCAAGGCCGTGCTCCGGGTCTTGGTGTTAGAGCCCCCGGCCAGCGCTAGCAAAGTCCCGTAGCCATTTCAAGCCGAGCCGGGCGATGATGTAAGGCCCCGCTCCAGGTCATCTTCAACCCCGCAACATGGGCGGGTGAAGTCGCCGTTGCGGAAGCCCCGAAAAGCGGTCTCCCAGCAGGGACCCGCGGGCTCCCGGTGTCACTGTCCACCAGACCTGCGGTAAGCCACCGAATCCCCGGGTTTGGGCTGCAGCAGCTCGCCACCACCGCTCCTCCCGCTCCGAACTCGGCCAGCTCCATGATGGTGGGGAAGTCCGCAGGCTCCGCGACTGGAGCCCCAGGTCGTTCCTGCTGGAGGCCGCTCCACGGTGCTAGGCCCCAACGACAACGGAGACCCGGCAGGGAAAAGATCGGGTTCTCCGTGCAGGGGATAGATTTTAAAAAGTTTCCCCCACCCCCCGCCCCCCACACACATACACAAAAAAATAAATAAAAACTACATTCAAACGAGACAAAAAAATAATAAAAAGACAGACGGACTGCAGAGGCCGCTGCGACGTGAGTCGCGCCGCCCACCGGTATAGAATATCTCAACTGAATATATGCCAAAATTACTTTGTGGTCCATGAAGGACAATCATGTTCCCTGAAAATGAATAGAAATGTAAAACTGTGCAGAGAGCTGACTTGATCCTGAATGAAAAATAGAGCTGTGAGCTGTTATCCGATTTGCACAGGTGAGCAAAGAGCAAATTCAAGCATCTATATATATATTTTTTTTTAATCTATGATACAGTTTATTGGAGTATGAGCATGGTGATGTGACTGGTGAATTCAGTTTTACAGATTGATTTCTGTAATTTTAGCACACATCTTATCCAGAAGAACAGCAAAGTTCAAATTTTAATACTTACGATGCAGGAAATTATAATTGAGCTTATTGTTGAAACAGACAAGGTTGATTGTGCCCAATTAAGGTCTGCTAATAAAAAGCATTCATGCCTGGTTGAAGATAGAGTCATGAACCAACCATGTGTAGAATCCTGTCATGAACGCAGATGGAGCTAGGGCTTTCCAGTGTAGTCTGTGGATCACTGATGTACAGTACCAAAGGACTGATTAACTGTCACTCTCTGCCCCAGTGGGAGTCTGGTGTTACAACTGTGATGAATTAATACTGCCTAAAGGAAAATATAAAGAAGGGGCACATATCCCGTTGATGATATCCCGTGGATGTGCACACAGCACAAAAATATAAATCATACAGGATTTCACATTATAACTCTACACAGTGCGAAGGTAAATTATTGGAATTTTTTAATCTTTATTCTTCTCTCTAAAAATAGGACAGTAGCATCAATATGTATTCTCATCAAAAATGATACATGTTTTCCTGGTCTTTATTTGAAACTGTGTCACTTGTGAGTGATGGAGTTCCTTTCAAAGTAATAAGTCTATTGATTGCACAGCCTCTTAGGAACTATTGTGGAATGATGTCTAGCTATAAAATGGCCTTAGAGACGATTAGCTTTACAAATAACATGTCAGGGAAATGTGATATTGGCATGGAAATGAAAATTGAGGCTCTTTTCAATTAAAGTCAAATACTTGTAACTTCAGGGCAAATGTTTTAAATGTTAAGTGCTTATGGCTGAATATGAAACTTGAATATTAGAGGAAAAAAGCTTATAATGAATATTCATAATAGCCTTTGGGTAGTTCACAAGGTGTTAGAAAACAAATGATGCCTCGTGCATTTAATGTTTTCAGGCATTTTGAAAAATAAACTTTATTTACCATTAAGTTTGAAGGGAATTGAGACGGGGAAAAATCTCTTAGTTTAAACCTTTAAACAGAGTCAAAGATCACACACATAGAGCCATTTTCTGTTCAAGGAACTTAGTCTTGTATATGAACTGCCGAAAATAATTCTTAACCAAAGCACAAAGGATTTAGTTTAGATTAGATATACAGTACGGAAACAGGGTCTTGGCCCACTGAGTCCGCACCGCCCAGCGATCCCCGCACACTTACACTATCCTACAAACAATAAGGATAATTTACAATTTTCCCAAGCCAATTAACCTACAAACTTGTACGTCTTTGGAGTGTGGGAGGAAACCGGAGATCCTGGAGAAAACCCACGCAGGTCACGGGGAGAACGTACAAACTCCCTACAGACTGCAACCGTGGTCACAGATTCACCACCTTCTGACTAAAGAAATGCCTCCTCATCTCCTTTCTAAAGGTACGTCCTTTTATTCTAAGGCCATGACCTTTGGTCCTAGACTCTCAAACGAGTGGAAACATCCTCTCCACATCCACTCTATCCAGGTCTTTCATTAATCGGTAAGTTTCAATGAGGTCCTCCCTCAACCTTCTAGACTCTAGCGAGTACAGGCCCAGTGCCATCAAATGCTCATCATTGGTTCACCCATTCTAGTTATCTGTGGTTCTTGTTCTCTGGACAGTGAACATTCCCCAAAATGTTCCAAAAAGAGCCCCCCAAAATGCTGAATGCTTCTTAGCAAGCAGATATAATTGAGACATTGTTTGTTGTTTCCCTTATATCTAATTTTCCTTGCAGTGACATTGAAATATTACATTCATCACTTACAGTATTTATGATCATCTGGAATATTATTTAATCACTCGCTCACATATAGCAGCATCTACCAATAGTATGGATAATGGTATGTTAGTTACCGATATACCCATTAAGACATTATTTGCTGTCAGTGTGAGAGGTAAGGTGTGATTAACTAAGCTCTTGCCATTAGGAGCAGGGATTTGACATCAAGATGATCGTACTAGATTTTAATAGATTTCAATGTGTTCAATTTATTTTGTAACATTGATTGCCCTTTTCACAGCTTGGATATAAAATAAAACAAAATGAACCACTCTATCACAGCACCATTACAATAATTATTAAATCAATTTGCGGCAGAATACTTAAAGCACTGCTTAAAGTGGAGAATGTCAAGAAAAAGGCATTGGAAACTGATAGCTACACTTTGTGTATGACTGAACAGTCTAGATGAGGCATCATTCAAAGAATACAGAATGTTAGGAAATATTTTCACTTCACTCTGTACAATTAGCCCTTTCCATTCAGGTTTTTTTTAATTTTCCAACAAAACAGATCAAATATTTTTTGACACATTTAACATTTGTTGGAAAATATGTCAAATCAAAATATACTGCTTCATTCAGTTATTGTTGCAAGATGTACTTTAAAATTGCTGATGGAGTCCCTGTGGATGAAAAAAGCTGAGGTCTCTGTGTTTGCCTTTTGTGTCGTACAACATATGCTCCCTGTTGGGGAAGACACAGGGCAACATGCTCATAATGAATGAGACCTTGCCCCAGCAACGTGGAGATACATGAGAGTGTTCCCCTCATCACTCGGAAAACAATCTATTACCATCTCCTTACTGGAGTGTTTCCATCACTTGTATAATGGCTGAATGAAGAGCAAACTAACTGACTTTAGACTTTTTATACTTTAGACAGCGTGGTAACAGGCCCTTCGGCCTACCGAGTCCACACCGACCAGCAATCCCTGTAACACTACCACAATCTTACACATTAGGGACCATTCACAATTTTTACCGACGGCAATTAACCTACAAACCTTGATGTCTTTGGAACGTGGAATGAAACCGGAGCACCCGGAGGAAATTTATGTGGTCACAGGAAGAATGTATAAACTCTGTACAAACAGCACCCGTAGTCAGGACCGAACCCGAGTCTCTGACGCTGTAAGACAGCCAGGGCCGGCCTTAGGAGGTGCGGGGCCCAATTGGGAACAATTTTGGTGAGTCCCAGGTTCCCAGCCAAGGTCTGTAGAATCATAGAAATATAAATAAAGTCTATTATAGACTTTATATCTCTATGGTAGAATGGAAAGTAATCAAAATGTGCGCTAGAAAAGTGCATGCGACTTAATGGACCAAACAGATCTATGCTACATTTCAATATAATATTGCATACATATAAGCCTACAAGTAACAAACAAATTGTATAGATCTTCACTGAAAAGTACATAGTTACAATAACACTTGTTTTAGTGACTGTGAAATGAAAAAAAAGTGATTTAATTAAATAGATCCTGGAAAACCATTGGTGAAAAACCAGTCGAGGCATTAAATTTTGGGCTTCAGCCCCATCCTACCCTTTGGGCTTTATCCCCATCCTAACGTTGTGTGTGTGTGTGTGTGTGTGTGTGTGTGTGTGTGTGTGTGTGTGTGTGTGTGTGTGTGTGTGTGTGTGTGTGTGTGTGTGTGTGTGTGTGTGTGTGTGTGTGTGTGTGTGTGTGTGTGTGTGTAAGGAGGGAGGGAGGGAGAGAGGGGAGAAGGGATGGAAGGGAGGGAAGGGAAGGAGAGATGTGTGGGTGAGGGCCAGCGGCAGGAGCGGATGCCGGGGTCCGGGCATGAGCTGAAGCTGATGTTTGTAAACGTCGCTCCAACCCCCCGCCCGGCCCTCCATGTAGTGTTCACCGCGTCTCCCCGGGGAGAGAGAGGGGTGGAGCCGGGGCTGTGTGCTTGAAGCACGGCGACCGAAGGGGCACTGCCCCGGGACCAAATTCTTATTTTATGATAGTCAATTGTATGAACATTTGTCGATGGATAATATGCAGGTACTATCACAACGTTTAAGAAACATTTAGACAAGTAAATGGATGGGATAGGTTTAGAGGGGATGGGCCAAATGTAGGCAGGAGGGACTAGTGCAGATGGAACATGTTGGTCGGCGTGGGCAAGTTGGGGTGAAGGACCTGTTTCCACGCTATATGATTCTATGATTCCATGAATCTACTCAGCTACAAAATTATATCAGATTTTCCTCAATTTAGTTTACTTGAGAGATACAGTGTGGAAACAGGCCCTTTGGCCCACTGACTGCTTGCCGACCATCGATCACTGGTACACTAGTTTTATGTTATCCCACTTTCGCATCCAACATGATAGGGGCAATTTACAGAAGCAAATTAACCTACAAACCCACATGTCTTTGGAATGTGGGAGGAAACTGGATCACCCATAGAAACCCACGTGGTCACAGAGAGTATGTACAAACTCCACATGGTCGGCACCCATAGTCTGGATCGAACCCTGGTTTCTGGCGCTGTGAGGCAACAGCTCTACCACTGAGCCACTGTGTCACCCTTATCGTAGGACAGAAGGAAAACCATAGGGACAAGCTATAAATTGAATAAACATACTGTGATCCTAGCTGAGGATGAACTCAGAAGTGTGGAAACAGTGCTGGAAGACAGTCGGGACAAGATGGCAGTGATGACAAGTACTGAGGAATGAGACGTTTCTGAAGTAGTGAGATGTCCGGAGGCAGGTTTTTGACCCAAAATGTCAGCAATTCCTTGTCCCTCCCAGAGATACAGTTTTACCAACTGATTTCCTCCAGCAGAATGTTTGTCTCTCATTGACACCAATTTCCCAAATACATTCTAATGCTAAATGCAGAATCTATAATCTTCATTTGTTTCGGGCAGCAACAGGGAAAGCCTATTACATAACTTAGCCAATATGTCAGTCCTCACTTGCTGCACTTACTCGCACATCACAGCAAATAAAATAATCTACAAGCCAGGTGAAGCAGGAATGATTCTTAGCCTAGTGTCCCCAACCTAACCATGCATTAAACTGGTTTCAGTTCATCAACTACTTTAGGGTACCATTGTAGTACAGATAGCAGACACAAAGTGCTGGAGTAACTCAATAGGTCAGGTAGAATCTCTGGAGAAAAAGGATGGATGACATTTAAGGTCGAGACCCTTCCTCAGACCAGAAACGTCACCCATCCTTTTACTCCAGAGATGCTGCCTGGTCCGTTGAGTTACTCCAGCACTTCGTGTCTACCTTCGGTATAAACCAGCATCTGCAGTTCCTTTCAACACATTTAATGTAGATGAGAGAAGCAAATAATTAATTCTCCATTTTTAATTGTTTGCATTAACAGTGTTGTTTTGGATGGAGGTTTGCAAGTGCTGCTGAAGGATTTAATCTTTATGGCTATAAGAAGGAAATACTTGTGGCATTTTGAATGCAATTTGTGTGTGGGATCAAGCTACATTAATAGACCAGAGTTGGCAGAATACAGAGGCAAGGAGGAGGAAGAACATGCAAGGTCCCTTCCCCTGATCACCAGTGAGTGGTCCTTTAAGAACTTAAGCCTCTCCAAACATATTGGGTCAGATAAGGCTGTGAAACAAGTAGCTGAACTGCAATCATGAGCTGGCACTTGAAGATAGCTTGAAGGGTTACTAGTACGTATAGAAAAAACATGTTTTCTTGTAAGGGAGAAATGGGGTAGAGCAAAAGCATATTAAATCTTCAATACTTGCCAACAAACATAATTATTAATATTTAAAGATGTGTCAGGCCAACAATAAATGGCCATTCATTGTTTGGAATTTTGAACAGGGTTCTGACGGTCTACACTAATTGTATATACTTCTACCAGGTCTCCCTGAACCTCCGACATTCCAGAGAAAACAATCCAAGATTGCCCAGTGGCAATGATGAGACTCGTCCTTGATTATGCTGGTAGCCTTGCCGAGACATTGATGCTTCATTACGATCAATGGATCATAATCCTGATATTTTTACTCAGCAGCATTGTAAGAGTACCTTGACAAGAGGGGCCAAGAGCAGTGCAAGATAACAGCTCACACACTTTCCCAAGGTCAATAAAGGGTGCGCAGTAATCACTGACCATCACAGCGATGTCCACATCCATGAAAAAATAATGAATACATAAAATAGGTACTACAATTTGATGCTCTTGTTCTGCAATAACTTTTGTTTAATCTCCTTCATTCCTATTCTTCATTATTTCTAATTCAGCTGCCGCGCTCTTTTGTTTCTCTCCTGATACTCTATTGGTTCTAATCTCTCATCCAAATGGTTGAAGCTCCCAGCATTGTATGTTTACAAGCTCACCCATCTGTACAATCTTTCCTATGCTCAAACATACTTGGAGCAACAATAGATTATGCACAGCATTAACAATATCTTCATTAATATTAAGAATAAAACAAATGTAGCTTATGGCACACGTGCAAACTAAATGAAAATATCAGACCAAAAGTGAATGCACTGGGAACAAGTGATTAATAATTTGATCAAAGAGTTTGGTTGCAAAGATATTCTCAGGTGATTGAATTGAGGAGAGGTTTAAACAGAATTTTAATATGCAGGGCTGAAATAATTAAAAGTATACACAAAGTGTTGGAGAAACTCAACGGGTCAGGTAGCATCTCTGAAGAAAAAGGGTATGCGACATTTCGGGTCAGGACCCTTCTTCAGAGTGAATGCAGGGGGTGGGGAGGGGGAAGAGGGGGGGGGGGGGTGCTGAAGATCTGGAGGCGAAAAATTACCAGGATCTATCAGAGCCAGCCACAAATGAACTCAGTCAGGGTGGTGCCCTGGTGGCCCCATTTTTGACTAGGGTAGGTGTGAGCTCAAGAGGGATACAATGTGGAGAGCCAAGAGACTGGTTAAATGATGGTGGGAGGAAGGGGGGAGGGGGGAGGGGGGGGGATGGGAGAGGAGAGTAGGTGAAAGTTACTTAAAATGAGAGAATTCAACATTCAAACTGCTGGGTTGTCAGCTATCTAAGGGAAATATGAGGTGCTGTTCCTCCAATTTGAGTGTGACCTCACTGACAATGGAGGAGGCCAAAGACAGAAAGGTCAGTATGGGAATGGGAAGGGGAGTTGAAATGGTTGGTAAACGGGAGATCCCATAGGCCTTGGCGGACCGAGCGTAAGTGTACAGCGAAACAGTCACCAAGTCTACGTTTGGTCTTACCGATGTACAGGAGTCGGGAAGAGCGGATGCAGTAGATGAGACTAGTGGAGATACATGTGAACCTCTATCTAGATATGGCTACTAACGTGAGTGAGTAGGGATGTGGATACAAAAGGGATCATTTTCATATGATACAAATTCCAGGCAATAACTATAATTAATGAGAAGCAATCTAACCACAATTGACTGACATTCAGCAGCACAACTCTCACAAGGTCCCTCACAAGCAACACTCTGGGAATTGTCATCATCCAGAAACTTAACTGATAAAGCCACATAACTATCAAGTCTTCAAAAATAGGCAAGTGATCTATGGCAAGTGATTTATCTCCTAGTACACATACATTTAAACTAGTATCTGCAGTTACTTCCTACACACTGGAGATGTTAAGTATTGACACAGTGAGGCTCCACGCAAGCTTGGGGAACATCACCTGTCAGGATTCAGTCTGGACACATTGCAACCTTTTAATTATAACTAGACTAAGTGGACCCGTTGGCAACGCAATATTCCACCTCTCCACCAATTCCAATATCGGTGGCCAGTGGGGGGGGGGTTCTGGAGTGCTGGTTTGGTGTTGTGGGCTGAAGGGACTGGTCTCCAGAGGGCTAGTATGGACATTGTTGGACAAATGGATTCTTGGGGTGGCAGCTCACTCACGGCTGGTGGGCTGGCAGTTGACTCACGGCTATTCCTTGAAATTCCATTTCAAGCGGGGTGCAAGGCCACCAAATTCAAATGCAGTTTCCTACCATCTCAAGCAGGGTGCAAGGACACCAAATTCAAGTGCAGTTTCATGTCACTTCAAGCAGGGTGCAAGGCCACCAAATTCAAGTGCAGTTTCATACCACTTCAAGCAGGATCCAAGTCCACCAAATTCAAGTCCAGTTTCATACCACTTGAAGCAGGGTGCAACTCCACCATATTCAAGTGCAGTTTCATACCACTTCAAGCAGGATCCATGTCCACCAAACTCAAGTGCAGTTTCATACCACTTGAAGCAGGGTGCAAGACCACCAAATTCAAGTGCAGTTTCTTACCACATCAAGCAGCGTGCAAGGCCACCAAATTTAAGTGCAGTTTCATACCACTTCAAGCAGGGTGCAAGGCCACCAAATTCAAGTGCTGTTTCATACCATTTGAAGCAGGGTGAAACCACCATAAAACCACCATAAAACCACACAAAACACCACATTCACAGTTCAGTACACATTCAGTGTGTTCAGTTGATTCACAGCTCAGACAGAATCGTGACCTCTACCTCCCCATCATGCAGAGACTGAACCACACCCACACTTTCGGGTTTTATAATCTCCACCCTCCCACCGGAAAAGGTGTGGCCTTCCTGGCGTGATTGACAGGAGAGAGATTCTCAACATTATTAAAACACTAATAACACTTTTATTTTTCATTGATGGGAAGACTACTCCGCACCTGATGTGCAGAGTAGAACTGACTAAGATGGCCAAAAATCACAGCCATAAGTGGTAGCGTTTTATCTAAAATCAATATACAGTGCAACGAGGAAGTTGTCAAGTTTAGACTTTTAATCATTTGTCATATCAAACCAACCCCCACCAACTATTTGCCATGCTTATACATGAAACCAACTATTTGCAGTGCTTTTACTTCAAATCAACCACTACCAACCATTTGCAGTGCTTTTACTTCAAACCAACCCCCACCAACCATTTGCAGTGCTTTTACTTCAAACTAACCACCACCAACTATTTGCAGTGCTTTTACTTCAAACTAACCACCACCAACCATTTGCAGTGCTTTTACTTCAAACCAACCACATTTTCATTTTCAAACCACATTAAGGTCAGTAAAACGACACTCACAGTTTAGTAGATACGTGTTCAGTGTTATTCACAGCTCAGAGACGTGACCCTCACACTTCCCCCATCTTGCAGAGACTGACTGAGGTACTCAACACTTCCGGGTTTTATAGTCCCTCCGGAAGAGGCATGGCCTTCAGGAGAGAAAATCTCAACATTTTTTAAACATTAATAACTCTTTTATTTTTAATCGATGGGAAAAATCCTCTTTGCCTACACAGCAGAGTGGGACTGAGTAAGATGGCCAAAAAATCACAGCCCTAAGTGGCAGTGTTTTTTCTAAAATCAATATACAGAACAACAGGAAGTGGTCAAGATCAGACTTTTAGTAATATAGATATTCAATTTCAAATAATATGATTTCTCGGTCTGAACCTGTTATTCACTTGTAATATTAGTTGTTAGGCACTTTCCCCCCCCTGGTGAATGCTATGTACTTACTTCTCTGTTTCTATCCCAAGTACAGGCCTCGTGGCTGTGAGTCTGGAATCGAGGGGTTAAAGGCTCCTGTACCCGATTGGCCCAGCTGCGTCAGGTGACGGGTGACTCATCTGGAGTATAAAGACCAGAGCTTCCCAGAATTCCCTCTCTTCGTCGTGGACTCTGACTGATAAGCAGTCTGTTGGTGGGGGCCGAGGCAGCCGGACCACATGGCATAGAACTTTGTGTATTTTCACCATTCCGTGTTATCAGATATTGTATTGGGACGGATAAGGGCTGACCTTAGAGTTTTAGTGTATTTTGGTTTCAGGGTTGTATCTCTTTGGGCAGGTTTTGGAATCTCCGGTTCGACGGCCCATGGTGTGGCTGGCTGGAGCATTGTTAAATTGTTTGTCGGTTTATCCATATCCCTGACTGGGTTGTTTATATCAGGTTTGAGTTTTGTGTTCCAGTGAATAATTAAAACTGTTTTTGAACCTGAACCTGGTTTTTGACTTGTGTTACGTGGCTCTGAAGTACTTGCATTCGGGAGTCGTAACATAGTTCAGATTGTTTTTTTACTTTTACATTTTTCGTTTATTCTCTCTCTGGGAAGAAAGGACAGACTCAGCCAGAATTGTTGGCAAGGCCTCTTGCTCTGCATTTATTATTTGGACTTTGTTC
This sequence comes from Amblyraja radiata, assembly GCF_010909765.2. Classification (NCBI taxonomy): domain Eukaryota; kingdom Metazoa; phylum Chordata; class Chondrichthyes; order Rajiformes; family Rajidae; genus Amblyraja; species Amblyraja radiata. Next base: position 22,285,016 of record NC_045966.1, read on the forward strand.
TTTTGGACTATCTTCTCACTCCCATTCATTTATTGACCAATTTTTCTGAAGAATGGTCTCGACCTGAAACGTCACCCATTCCTTTTCCCCAGAGATGCTGCCTGTCCCATTGAGTTACTCCCTCATTTGTGTCTAGATAGGGCTCTTAAAGATAGTGGAGTCAGGGGATATGGGGAGAAGGCAGGAACGGGGAAGATCAGCCATGATCACATTGAATGGCGGTGCTGGCTCGAAGGGCCGAATAGCCTACTCCTGCACCTATTGTCTATTGTCTATTGCCTATCTTCGGTTTAAACCAGCATCTGCAGTTCCTTCCTGCACAATGTCTATAACCTTTCAGATTATCCACATGGTCATCCAGTTTCACCATACCACCCCACCCTCCCTGTTACTAGTAATGAACAAGCAATCTTTGAGGATTCTGATCAGCGATGGAGAAAGAGCACTGTAAGGTTAAAAATAAACTATGTTTATTAAATTTTATGAAATACGGTAATAGGATTAGTAAAGGATTAATAAAGGATTAATACAGTCACAAGTCTCATTTTCGTCTGCCCGTTAGGGACTCCACTGATACAGGTAACAGCTGATAACAACAAGGCTCCTGGAATAATCTGTTCTTGGTACAGTTCCAGATCATGGTAGAATGAGGTCCAAAGAGTCTCATGAAGTCCCCTTTATACACCAAGACTACACTATAAACCACTTCGCATAGCAATCCCTGAGACCATATTCGCAATTATAGAAATAAAATGTGAAAGAAAACTGAGCTCAAACAGATGGAAAAACTACTCTGCACTTAGCAGTTTAAACTATCTATTGCTGGCTATCATTACAGTTACAACTTTATTCGGTATACACAGCTTTAAAGGCATCCCTTGATTCATCTTCAATTCCAATGAAGGTTTGACGACCTGAAACATTGACTCTGGTGCTCTTCCCACAGATGCAGCCTGACCTGCAGAAATATTTCTGTATTTCTGTTTTTGTTTGAGATTGAATAGCTTTTGATCACTACAGATTAAAAATGCATTGCAGCAAATTGCCATAACACCTACATTATCTCCCATAAGAAGTGCTCACATATACAATTGTCATGGAAAGTATAGTTGTAATTCCCCACTCTAACAAGAACAAGATAGGAGAGATGGATTTTGCTGTCAATTGTAGAGGTCTGAAATTAAAAACAGGAAATGCACCCAGCTGGTCAGGCAATATGTGTGGAGAGAGGAGAATACATTTCATGTTAATAACCTTTCAGAAGAAGGACTGCTACCACTTTTCACCCATGTGAGGTTTGCTCTGCACAGGATGCATTCCTTTGCTGCCAGGTAAGTCTAAACTGGCGAAGCTGTTCTCTTCGAAGTACACAAAGTGTTGGAGTAACTCAGCAGGCCAAACAGTATCCCTGGAGAATGTGTCCTCCAGTACTTTGTGTCCTTCTTTACAAACAAGCAGCTGCAGTCCTTTATTCCTAAGGTATTGAATTATAGAAATGGCGTAAGTAGATTACTCCTGTTCCTATAATAATTCCATGTTTTACTGAAAGAAGGACAAATCACAATGCCTGCACATTGCAATACATCAAGATAACAGATGCAGAATTGGTGATTTTTTTTCTTTTGCATTTTCACTGATTTAAAAAAACAGCACTAGACATAATTTTTGAGATATAATGGTCCATAAGCAATGCCATCAAGTTCAGTGCAATGCATATCCAACACAGTTATCTCTTGCTCTCTAAGGAGTCAAGCCATAAAACAAGAATTTGTAGAACTACCTAGCTTTTTCACTGGGGGAATCAGCACATGGATCCTGTGCCAAGTTGGAATCAAAGATTTCTCCACATGTCTGTTCATTTAAATGAGGAACTTAAGGTTGGGGAAGAAATAAGATTTATATTTTACCCGTGGTGTTTACTGCTCTGTTTTTAATTATCTGGAAATGTTCTCGATCTCTTTTAAAATAATAAATTTAAACATTTTTCCTCCCTTCATTTTTTTCTCATTGTTTTTGAAATAAAATTGTGCGAATTAAGCTGGCATTAAGCTGGGCTTCCTCAAATAGCATGCAATTACAAGTTTAATGCAGGACAAAATCTCATTCCTTATAGGCAAACAGGATTTTACTTCAGATTCAATAGATTTATATGAATTTGGAGTAATATGTACAAACACTTTGCCAGTAAACATGAGGAGAAAAGACACATCGTGTACTATAACTTTGGAAATTAATCTAAAATGGGCAGAGATGCAAAATGTTTATGGGTGTGCAGATTTGGGACGACAGATGGCACAATGGGCTAAGTGTTCGGCTGGCAACCTGAAGGTGGCCGGTTCGAATCCTGCTTGGAGTGTGTACTGTCATTGTGTCCTTGGGCAAGACACTTCACCCACCTTTGCCTGTGTGTGAATGTGTGTGAGTGATTGGTGGTGGTCGGAGGGGCCGTAGGCGCAGAATGGCAGCCATGCTTCCGTCAGTCTGCCCCAGGGCAGCTGTGGCTACAGAAGTAGCTTACCACCACCGAGTGTGACTGAGGAGTGAATGAATAATGCGATGTAAAGCGCCTTGAGTATTAGAAAGGCGCTATATAAATCCCATCCATTATTATTATTATTATTAGATTTGCCAATTGTATGCCAATTACAGGAAAATAAAGCCAAGACAAAACCAAACCACACCTTGGGGTTTTGTATTGAAGGGTAACGATGAAAACTAAATGTTCCACTTAACTGTTCTTAAATTTTGATCAGACTGCACAATATTACTGTTCGACAAAAATAATACAACTGAGGAAAGTCCAAAATATTTTTTTTAATGAGTTCAATACCAGCATTTGACATTATGCTATAAGAACATTTGACTAGAGAGATGTTTTGTTTCCTTTAAAAGAGATTGCAGAGATTTATTTGCAATTGAAAGGCTTTGATAGAGTGGTCACAAAAATAATGAGGTAACATCTGTCACATGCATGAAATATACTGTACTGTATCATCTTCAGATTGTACTGCAACTTTGAGTAGGTTGTACCATTAATCTTGATTGACCTAGTTTTCAGAAAAATTGCATCTATCTACTGTATCTTATACAATACAAACAGGTGATCAAGGATGAATTTTTATCTTAATGTGGTGATAAACAAAACTGGATAATATTAATACAAAATAATCACCAAGAAACCAAACAGTGAATTTATAGTGGAGAGAACTTACAGTCACAAGCAAAGTTTAAAGCAAATAGCATTGGCGCATTTAATCAGTTAAACTCCAGGATAGAAAAAGGGATATCCTCATGGTCAGATAACCAAAGATGAATGAGGCTGCAGAGGAGAATTGAGGCCAGTATAAAGATTTGTTGGGCAGAAGGTGATATGTTTTGTTCTATAAATCCCATACAATTCCATTCAACTATAAGTAAGGCAAATGGAAATCGAACAAGGAAAATATTTTGCTGAATAAAGTGAAGAACTAAAATCATCAAATTATTGCTGCTTTATTGAAGGGCTCAGAATATTTCCGTCAATCTTTAAATAATGATCAGTTGCTTATTACCAAACGATGTTCACCTAATTTTTGAAAAATCTACTCAAACTTCTACACCAACATTCAATCATGGCTGATCTATCTTTTCCTCTCAACCCCATTCTCCTGCCTTCACCCCATAACCTTTGACACATACTAATCAAGAATCCACAGGTTCACCACCTTCTGACTAAAGAAAATGCGCCTCATCTCTTTTTTAAAGGTCACGTAGGCCCCCACCCCTCGATCATGACTGACCATGAGTGATGCATCTTAGTTGTTGGCTGCTTGCTCCAAAGCTCGACTGGAGCAGCGTCGCTTGTGGCTGAAGAGACCAATGCGGGAGTGACAGTCTCTGTGGCAAAGGTCACATTTGTGTGTGGTCTCAGGTTTGTTGAAGTTGCTGCGCTCCTTTCTGCATGCCCGCTTGTCTGTCGCTGAGTTCAACAGTTTCTTTTCCCCTGTTTTGAGATGTTGGTTCAGGGTACCTCTCCACCTCATGCAGTCATAGCCTCTTGTAGACATCCTTGTAACGTAGCTGGGGGCGGCCAATGGTTCTCCTCCCAGATGTCAGCTCTCCATAGAGGATGTCTTTTGGAATATGACCATCCTCCATGCGGTGGACATGGCCCAGCCACCGCAGTCTGCGCTGCCTGAGTAGAGTGTACATAATGGGAAGGCCAGTGTGAGACAGGATCTCGGTGTTGGACACTCTGTCTTGCCAGGATATGCCCAGGATACGGCAGAAGCTTCTCAGGTGGAAGATGTTGAGTCTTCTCTCCTGCCTGGCATATGTAGTCCTTGCCTCACTGCCGTATAGCAGCGTGTTGAGGACACAGGCATTGTAGACTGCTAACCTTGTCTTCACTTTCAGCTTTGTGTTGGTCCACACTCTAGTTGTGAGGCAGTGAGAGTTGTAGCTGCCTTCCCGATCCTCTTATCAATCTCTGTGTCCAAGGAGAGGTCGTCGGTGATGGTGGAGCCGAGATACGTGAACTGATGGACGGCATCAAGTTCATAGTCGTCGATGGTGATGACAGGCGGCACCTCTGTAACCTGCCCCAAGACGTTCATCTTCTTCAGGCTGATGGTCAGCCCGAAGTCCTTGCATGCCCAATAGAAGCGGACCATCAGTGACTGTAGTTACTGCTGGGTGTGGGACACAACTGCAGTGTCGTCGGCAAACAACATGTCTTTGATGAGAGCTCCACGTACTTTTGTCTTTCCTCTGATGCGGGTGAGGTTGAAGAGCCTGCCATCTGATCAAGTACGCAGGTAGATCCCCGCTGTTGCATTGCCAAAGGCATGTTTCATGCCGTCCATCAGGAGCAGAGCGAAGAAAATCCCAAAGAGTGTGGGAGCGAGGATGCAGCCTTGTTTGACGCCACTGCGGATGTCGAAGGGCTCAGAGAAACTGCCATTTTTAAAGGTACGTCCTTTTATTCTGAGGCAATGGCCTCTGGTCTTAGACTCTCACATTGGTGGAAACATCCTCTCCACATTGACTCTATTCAGGCATTTCACTATTCAGTAAGTTTTGATGAAGTCCTCCTCATCCTTCTAAACTTCAGTGAGCATAGGCACAATATTAATCAAATTGTTTACCAAGTGTATTGTTTAAAGTCAACTGCTTGATACCACATGAAATGAAAATATAAATCTTTTATCAAATGATATAATATATAATGAAATTGTGCAAATTTGTTCCAAAATTCATGATTTCCTCCACTGTAAAAAGCCTGCCAAGAAAATAAGTGCTGTACAAGGTGAATCACAATCAAATGATAGATCATAAGGTCATAAATGATAAGAGCAGAATTAGGCCCTACGGTCCATCAAGTCTACTCCGTCATTCAATCATAGCTGATTTAACTCTCCTTCTAACCCCATTCTTCTGCCTTCTCCCCATAACCCGATAGGTGATTTTCATCCTCACTCTCTTGCGAATAGGAGTCTTCACATTGGCATTCATTGGGTGTTAAGAAATTGCTGAATTCGACCTTAAATGTAAACTAATCTCACTAAAGTCATTTAGAGCTGGTATTTCATATTTAATGACATTTTTAATGATATGATTTATGATCCTGACATGCCACTCCGCCTTGAAACCCAGACAAAATATTGAAACTCAAGTAGATGTAAAATGTTGCCAGAGAATTTTTATATCATGTATTTTCTTTCTCTTTATTTTCTTTTCTGGATCTTTCTTTTCCTGTCCCTCCTTTAGTTCATAACTATTCTCTCTTTTATTTCTTTGTATAATTTAACTAATTAATTCCACAGTCAAGGAATTACTTCATGCAGTTTTCTTGGGAATAACATAATATTAGTCTCACGTACTTTATGTAAATTTCATTTAGAGACTGAGGACTTCAATGCTTCATAAGTTCATAAGTTATAGGAGCAGAATTAGGCCATTCGGCCCATCGTGTCTACACCATTCACTATGGCTGATTTATCTTTCCCTCTCAACCACATTCTCCTGTCTTCCCCCATAATCCCTGTTGTATCCTGCAGAGGGCTCTGTCTCAAAATGAATGTTTCCTCAGGGAGGGTCCCTGGGGGATGTGCAGGGCTTGAGCAGCAGCCATGTTTGGCTTGTAATAAATACACTTTGGGTTCTGGACACCAAGTGTAGTTTGTGAGTTATTTAGCCCCCGAATACAACAACCCCTGACAGCCTTACTAATCAAGAATCTGTTCATCACTAAAAATATCCATTGGCGGCCACAGCCGTCTGTGGCTGTGAATTCCACAGATTCACTACCCACTGACTAAAGAAATTCCTCCTCATCGGCTTTCTAAAGGTATGTCCCTTCATTTTGAGGCTATGGCCTCTAGTCCTAGATTCCCCCGCTAGTGGAAACATCCTCTCCGCATTCACTCTATCCAGGCCTTTCACTATTCGGTAAGTTTCAATGAAGTCCCCATTCATCCTTCTAAATTCCAGTGAGTAAAAACCAGTGATATCAAATGCTCATCATATGTTAACCCAATCAATCCAGGGATCATTCTCGTAAACCTCCACCGGAAACCTCTCGAACGCCAGCACATCCTTCCTCAGAAATGGGGCCCAGAACTGCTCACAATACTTCAAATGTGGTCTTCATGGATCTTTTACAGTAGATGGCTCAATTGTAATCTTGTATTGTCTTTCCGCTGACTGGGTAGCATGCAACAAAAACTTTTCACTGTACCTTGGTACACGTGACAATATACTAAACTGTAAACTGTAAACTGCCCAGTGCCTTATATAGCCTCAGCATGATATCCCTGTTTTCATATTCTAGTCCACGAAAAATAAATGTTAGCATTGCATTGTCATCCTGACTACCGATTTGACTTCCAAATGAAGGATTTGGGAATCCTGCACCAGCACTCTCAAGTGAGGTTCACAGAACAGTATTGAGGGGTTTTCCAGTGCAAAAGTTCAGCGAAATTGACAATTCTGTTGCCAGCCTGGCGTTCCCTGCTGATGATTGCAAGTTGCCACTGTTGTAAGTCTGACCTTTGCAGCAAGCTCTCGAAGAGACATACGACAAAACACACACTTTTCCAGATGCAGAATATGATTCCGCAAAGATGTATACGCATGGACTTGGGAGAGTGTTCGTTAAGGGTGAAAGGTTGCTAGGGAACACTACTAGGGGATGTACGAAGGGCAAGGATGGACTCAGTGCCAATGCACACTGAGCATTGAAGGCTTATTGCTGAAAAATGCTGAGCCTTTTGTCATTCTGTGCAAGGAAACATGAACTAGTAATGGTGCAGAGACGGCACTGAAAGTGAAGGCTGGAGAGAAAGAGTGGATATCAGTAAAAGAGCTGGTCAAAATATATATATATTTTATATGCAGGAATTCACATATATATATATACTTATATGCAGAAATTCATACAGAAATGCATACAGTTTTATACTTTGCTGGGAAGCTCGTAGAACCTCAGGAAATATGCCAGACAAATGTAACTTCTTCCCAACTCAAGAATAGATGGAACCTTTTCTCCTCCTGAAAAGGAAATTGGTGATCATTTCCAAGTCTTGAGCCTGGGTTCGAAAGTGTGGATACACTGGAGTAGGCAAAGCAAGAGAGCAGACAAGTTCATGTCCACAGATATATGCATGTAGGAGATCATCGTGCATATTGGAGGCCAAGCACAATTTTTCTGTCATTAAATTCAGCTATCATTTAATATCCAGGTGAGCAGCAGAACCTTTTCCTGTGGCCGTGCGACAACTCACCTGCTCTGTGTAAATAAAAAAGCTTCCACTGACCTCGTACAATGCGGCAAGTTCAGCGTTTTAGATCATCTTTATCCATGATTACATAGAAACATTGAAACATAGATTTGTAATATCTCTTCTAAGATTGTTTTGCATCAATATTCACCTCTCTACTCAAGCACAAAGGCTTTAGTGATAAAACAAAGCATAATCCTTAAAGATATAGTATATGCTGAAGTACACCACATACAACATTGTAGAGTATATTTTCTTTCGAGATGTTGCTACAGATATTACAGAAAAGTACAATACTTTTTAATGAAATGGTCTTCATTAAATATAAAACCCTTGATACATTTTGTAGCAAAGGTCAAAAATAATATAATCTGTTGACATGGCACTAAATTAGCATTCCATGGTACAATTAAAAAAAAGACACTGACCTCACTTCATTTGAAGTGAGGTGAATTTAAACAAGCTATTTATGTACATTTATGATTCGCTTTGCAACTAAAAGGTTCTGTCATTATTCAAACCTTTATGATCATATTATAGCTTTCCATACACTCAATGCCTTCAAGTTATAATAAAAGGATACAATAATTGAATAATTCAACAACAGTTAAGATATGACTGTCACTTAAACATCTTAGAAATAATAAGGAAAAACTGAAAAATGTTTGTATTATATGCAGATAATCGAATCTAAGCTATTTAGTGGGAAAGAGTTTACAGACAAAGATGCCTATTCTTATCAGTATTGACTTTGATATATATTCTAAAATGTTGCCTTAATTACAGTGTTGCTCTTGAGACCCCAGCATTTGCATACTATAAAGATTGGCATGCTATAATTAAAGTCACTATGTAAAACAGAAAGTTGTGAGCTTGCATTAATAGCTCTATAAAATTATGTTATGGCTGAGAACCTTAGATTGTGGGCAGAATATGTATTGTGAAATTATAATCTAATTGTAAAAGTATAACGTACCACAGTCTTTAAACTGAATTTTTAATTGCGCCGGATAAAGTAACCACAGTAACCAAATATTGTGTTGATACAACGCCAGTAAAAACTTGAAAATCAGGCACATTGTGCAAAACAAGATAATTATTTGTATGATGTAAGACAGCTCATGCTTCCAGCAACAATTGTGCCGTCTGTGTCAAGTGTTTTCTGAATAAAATTGAATGGAACATATCACAATAATTGCATATTATATCGCGCTATATAATGGTATTAAGCATGATTTTGTTCAAACCATAACTGACTCCTGTACAAAGGCATTGTTTCAGCTTAGTTTAAGAATAAGAAACCTACAGTGAATGGAAATAGTATTTTGAATGCCCTGATGAAGAACACATTAGAAATAAAAAATCAAAAAAGTACATTTAACAGCATCTTTGTGAAAATATCAGTCATTATTTAGTTTAGTGATTAGTTTTCACAAACCTGAACATTTATGATAATTGAGCACTCTATGTGGCATTTGAGGATTTTTTCAAATCCTAAACAATATTAAGTAAGGTGTTTATATTCTGAATTACATTTGTGGCCTGATTAGCATTTATTCCATAATTTGGCTAGGTTGCCTTATAGCAAGCAGAACCATCAACATATCTTGCAAAATAACAAAAAGATAACTTTTCCACAACCACCACATATTTTAAACATCCTTTACTTTATTCCTCTTTCATTAAGCATGAAAAGAGTGTGGTGATTTTTCATCGCAACAGTGAGTAAATCTCGACAGCTTTTACCATCTACACACTCACCATTTCTTCACTACAGTGAGCATCCTTCTCTCAATTCATAACCTCCCTCCAAACAGACTCAGATGTTGCTTCTTTTACCTATTCTCATGAAAGTTTTCCGTTACTCATTCTTTTTCTTCTCCAACAAATATCCACCTTTGACCTACAGCCTTCAAGAGCACTGACTGACTTTCAGGATTCCACTGCTGAAAATATTATTGACTGGTAGCCAGACAACCATTCAAGAACTCGATAAAATTCAATATTTGTCATGTCCTTGGTTTTCCTTTTCACCTCCTTGGCCCATTTATCTTTGGAGTGACATATGTTCAAAGTGCTGCACAAATGCAAGCTCATGCATTTGCTTTATATTTCATCGGAAGTCTTCTATTCTGCTCCATGTAAAACAATTTCTGTAATTGCAAATAAATATCCACCATATTCTCTTCTTGCACAATCATGATTACCTGATTGTCCCTTGACTTTCAAATTATTCACAAATTTTTATAAAGTAGAATATAATTAGTGAATAGTTTGAAAGTCAAGTTATAAACTGAGGGTCATTGCAAAAACAAATCGCGAGACAATTTTAGCTATGATGTTCTGTTTAGACCTTTTCTAAATATGTATGCTACATTTGTAGGTATGTTGCAAAGCCTACCTGAAGCGTCGCTGAAAATCTGTCGCTGCGGGTGTGCGCGATTTTGGCGCCGTTTAGAGGGGGGTGGGTTTAAAACGCGATTTTCTCTAGGCTGTTCAAATCGAAGATGTTCAGCCTAGTTCATTATTAACGAAAAATCGCTGGAAGACCCCGTCGCAAAAGCTATTATTAGTTTTAATGGCCTCGTATAATAGTTATAGTAGTTTAAAAATCAATCTCTAAACCCGCGGCCACCAGCAACCGCAGGGTCTCATAAAGCAAACCACAGAAGGTAAGTTGTATATTTTTACATTAAATAGGGCTTCTAAAGATCCCTTTATACCAAGTTTAATATTGCGAGTAGCTCATTTTGGCCCCATTATATCCCGCAGTATTTTTCTCGGCATTTGGGGCACAAATCTACCGCAATGTGAACGTTCTAAACCAGCACGTTCCACAGGGACCCACTGGAAAGCTGATTTAAATGGACATTTATTTACAGCAATTGAACACTAAATTCCTTCCATTTGGCCTATAAATTAATGTAAATGAGATTTAAAAAATCATGTTTTATTGTGAATTATTTGTGAATATTATTTGGACATTTAGGCTATTTAAAAATGTTAATCATTTATTAAGAAATGGATAGATGTTTAGATCTAGTAATTGAAGTCTGAAATTAGCTACAATTAGGTAACTAACTAATTATATGCTTTAATTTCAGGTCATCCAAGTAAGATTATTTTATATTTGTTTCAGAATGCTTCAATCTATGATAACTGAAAATTTCATTCAGTTCTCTTAATTTTTAAGAAAGTTATGGGCTTTTGACTGTTCACGATCACAGCTTTTTTGTTATGTCCATAGAAAATCAATAGGGATCAAGATGCTCATTTCCCAGTATAAAAATGGCTATAACTTTCTAAATACTTGAGATATGAAAGTGAATTAGGTGTCAAATTAAACTTATTTTTATGCTTTATCTGATGCGATAAATTGCAGACTTGAATTTTAAAATCTCAAAATTTTGTAACATTGCTAACATTTGTACTTCCGGGCCTAAGCAGTAAAACACTAAAGATTAAAGCCACTTGTGCCACTTCTACCTCTACCTCTACCTCAACCATCTTCAGACTGATTCCAATGCTTTTTAAGTGCCTTTAAATTTTACTTTGAAAAATAGCTATTTTTTTCCTTTGCCAGCTGACACACTGGTCCTGAGGAAATGGGTGGGGACTCCATCCGGGCCATGTCACAATTGTGGATTGTTTGTGTCCTTGCCTCAGGACTTTAGCTTTGTCCTGATTTTTTGATCCTCTGGAGAAAGGATTTATGCCTTTACCTCTTTTGAAACAAAAATTCATACTACATAAAACATAATTACACTGAATTACAAGATGACTATTTACATCATCATAATTCTCACTTTCTAATAAGCAAATGTTTGCAAGTAAAACAGCACTGTTTAATTCAGCTACTTTATTTAACCAGGTATGTTGTTCTCATAATCCGGGAGATTTACTTCAACTCAAATAGACCATCCTTCTGAGTAGTGCTCCAAAAACTGCAAGCTAATGTCATGTCAACTTTATCCAACCAAGAGATTATCTTTATATGATTGGTATCGTTGCCAGAGAGCCTGAAAACAGACAGGCTGCTATTGTCCTTAGTGAAAAAACACTATTGATTCTATCAAAATGTGAGCAACCTTATATATATAATGTATATACATATATTATATCTGTTTGTTGTAAATGTAATGTTATAGGGTGATATTAAACAGTTAGCAGGGAGCAAAGCAACACATAAATCCAACAGGCCAGGGCTGCACTTAAACCTAATTTTTTGGATTCTCCTTCAAGTAAATAAAGCAGCAATCAGGAAATTTGTGAGAGAAACAGGCTGGAAACATAAATATGATAATCACTCATTATCAGCAAATTTAATTCTAGACACATGGCAAATACAGATGTCCTAGAAATGCACTAGCAAAATTATGGCAAAGCAGGGTTTGGGGAATTTGTTGGACAGATCAGTTGACAAAATAAATGGACAATAAGAACACAAGAAATAAAAATATTTCAATAAAGTGCAGATGCTGGAAATATAAAATAAATCAGAAAATGTCAGAAATATTCAATCGGTTAGGCAGCACCTGCAGAAAGAGAAAACAATATATCAGGTCTAGAGCTCTTCATTAGAACTGGGAAAGAGAGGAAACAAGTTTGTGTAAGCAGCAGAGAAGGTAGGAGAGGATGAGGGGTGGCACAAGCCGGATAACTGATGGAGTGAGATCATGTGTTCTAATGTTAAGGAGCAGGCAAGATCAGATTGAACTTCTTTGTGTATGTAGCTGATGGTACCGTTGGAAAATCTACCTAGCAAGCAATGTCATACAAAAAATATATATAAAACAAAATAATTGCCAAAATGATGACAGAAAGAAAGAATTAGTCATCAAACTTGGAGAATTTGTTTAAGAAGGAACTGCAGATGCTGGAAAATTTAAGATAGACAAAAATGCTGGAGAAACTCAGCGGGTGCAGCAGCATCTATGGAGTGATAAATAGGTAACGTTTCGGGCCGAAACCCTTCTTCAAACTGATGTGAGGGTGGGGGGTGGGGGGGGGGGTGGGAAGAAGAAAGGAAGAGGAGGAGCCAGAGGGCTGAGGGAGAGCTGAGAAGAGAAGGAGACAGTAAGAACTACCTGAAATTAGAAAAGTCAATGTTCATACCGTTGGGGTACAAACTGCCCAAGTGAAATATGAAGTGCTGCTCCTCCAATTCCCAGTGGTCCTCCCTCTGGCCGTGGAGGAGGCCCAGACAGAAATGTCAGATTCGGAATGGGAGGAGGTGTTGAAGTGCTGAGCCACCGGGAGATCAGGTTGGTTATTGTGAACCGAGCGGAGGTGTTTGGCGAAGCAATGGCCAAGCCTGATCTCACCGATGTAGATCAGCTGACATCTATATCAGCGGATGCAATGGATGAGGTTGGAGGAGGTGCAGGTGAACCTCTGTCGCACCTGGAACGACTGCTTGGGTCCTTGAATGGAGTCAAGGGGGGAGGTAAAGCGACAAGTGTAGCATTTCTTGCGGTTCCAAGGGAAAGTGCCCGGAGAGTGGGTGGTTCGGGTTGGAAGGAACAAATTGACCAGGGAGTTATGGAGGGAGCGGTCTCTGCGGAAAGGAGACAGAGGAGGAGATGGGAAGATGTGGCAAGTGGTGGGGTCATTTTGGAGGTGGCGAAAATGACGGAGGATTATTTGTTGTACATGACGGCTGGTAGGGTGGAAGGTGAGGACTAGGGGTACTATGTCCTTGTTACGAGTGGGGTGATGGGGAGAGAGAGCAGTGTCACGGGGTATCGAAGAAACCCTGGTGAGAGCCTCATCTATGGTAGGAGAGGGGAACACCCATTCCCTGAAGAATGAGGACATCTCTGATGCCCTGGTGTGGAACACCTCATCCTGGGAGCAGATGCGGTGTAGACGGAGGAATTGGGAGTAGGGGATTGAGTTCTGCAGACTAAAATTGTGTTGAAATGGAAGATAGTGTAATAAGATCAGTCACTCGCACAACATGGTACAACATATTTATTAAAGTATACTCACAGTACACTTCAGCATATTGTTAAAGCAAGCGTAGCAGCTATTCAACTAACTGTATGAACTGAATTCTGATAAAATAAACCGCATGGTAGGCGGAGCTTCTACTGATAAAGCACTACAATCGGTTAGTATGAAGTAAGTAATCAACATCTTTCCTTGTAGAAATGAAATAAAGCACAACTAAAATGCAAGCCAATAAGCAGAAACATATTAATACGTGATGTCTAAATAATATGGTACCTGAAACGCCAAGTCTGTGGGATAGATCTGGGTTGATGTTGAGACATTGGCAGGGTGCCTTGCATAGTAACATCTATAAGTTCCAAGTAAGAACAGTTTGGTTACCCTGGTTTAGGGTAGACCATCATGGAACTGGCTGGCCATAGGGGTCACAGTGACCAGGGAAGCACCATCTGTGATTGAGGTTATCAGACCGCTCAGTAGAATAAAGTAGTTGAAGTCTTCCTCAACATATGGTTTATTTCTCCCCAGTTAGTAGAGTTGCTGGTTCATTGGAATCATCATTGCCATCCTCTCTGGGATAGGTACTTACCAGCAAGAAGCTGGTCTGGCATATAATATAATTTTATCTGACCTGCAGGTTCATGGTGTGAATCAACAATGTATTTATAATAATCCATAGGCTCTCAATACCAGTATTCCTGATTGAGTGGCGGGTCGAAGAGATTGTGTTGTGCACTCTGACGACCTAGACATGTGGTTTCAGTCAAAGGACTGCGAGGTAATTCCTGATTCAGCCTTGCATTATACTAATTTCCACTCTGAGGGAAAACGCTGAGTATTTGTGATGACTCTTAGTCAAGAGGTGACAGGGAACTCGTATTCCCACATCAAAGGGAGACTGTTTCAGCTCTAGTCATTAGGTTCTGATTATGCTACGAGCGAAATGTATGAATAACTAGATAATGCATCTTCCGCGAGTAGAAAAGCCAAAATATTTCCGTCCGTATGGTCAATAGACAAACAGGGGTTCCGAGTGCAATCAGTGACATCTCATCCGAGGATGAGTGGTCTGGCCAAGGACTAGAGGGGTATATTTCTGATACTTCTCAAGATTACAGAAACATGGTGCAGGCTGAATCGGGATAGCATTTGGCTAATCTGATCATGGTTTTACTTACCCAGTTTAAGATGGATGATTGGCTTTCTGCAATTTAACTGATTCAGAGAATCGATCTTGTGGTTGCATACTCTGCCATATCTATACACATGAGGCACAGATTCTGCTGTTTTGATAACAAAGCTAGTGGTGAAAGCCTATGCTGCCCTACTCAGATTAAAGGGCATTGTGTCATCGAGTTTAGGTAATATGCAAAATTTGCAGCTGATAAAACTTATGGGTTATCAGAAGATACCTTTTGCGATATTACAAATGAGGCAGCATGAAACTTAACAGTGCCAATTTTGCCTATTCATTCACGCCATGGTAAGGCGGCTGAAGCAACTCTTATTTACTCAGTCACGAGTAACAGCTGAGGCAGCCTGTCTTCTCGGGCAGCTAGCTCTGCACGATTGTATGAGAAGCTTGTGAACAACATATGTGAGTTAATTTTAAACGGAAGTAACAGAGGTTTGTGTGGCTTTCAGTTTGAGCCGAGAGAAGCGTTTATGTGATAGCACAATTGACATTGCTTGTGCTGCTTTGTCATTTTCTATAGTACCATAAGTGGGACAATAAATGATTGGTTATTCGCCCGCTGTTCACTAACGTTATGCAGGGTGTCTTTTATTTAACCACTCTAAAAGCCTACACTCATTGTAGTGTGCAATGTATATCAGTATATTATTATGCAAATATTCTTCTACTTTTTCCTAATGGGAGCAGTATTTTAAGATGATTATGCTTTCAATACAATACAATACAATTTATTGTCATTTGAGCCTCAGTGAAGCTCAAACGAAATTCTGTTTCCACAGCCATACAAACAAAGACAATTCCTAGACATACACACAATTTAGTTCACACAAACATCCATCACAGTGGACCCACTGTGATGGAAGGCAAAGTATTTTCTCTCCCCTGTTCTCCATGCCTCTCCCGATGTCGAAGCCCCAGGCGGGCGATGATAAGTCCCACATATACACATTTAAAACCAGTTAAAAAACACCAAACACTACATTTAACTAGACAGCAACTGATCTCAGCATAAAGAATACAGCCTTTACTCAATCTCTGGCTTAGTCTCTACGTCATAACTGACATTAGGGTAGCTTGTTATGGGTATGATCTCATAAGCAAAATGAGCAGGATTGCGTACATTTGAAGTTGACAGCATACCCACCAGAGCAGAGATCAGGGATGTCATTAGGTATACAAGTGCACTGAGTTTGCTGGTACCTATGAGATGAAAGATAGTTTCTTTTTTTTAATTCAATTGTCTCAAGATATTGCTGATGGCTCCTTAGCAGCCAATAGGATAGATTTTCCCTTTCATCATACAGCAAGTGGCTTACATAGTGGTTGTTAATCTACATTACTAAAAGTCTGTTCTTGACCGGTTTTGGCCATCTGTGCTGCGATTTCCGAGAGAACGCCGCCACCTACGGCCGTCATTTTTGGCCACCTTGCTCAGAGCCCCCCTCCGCCGCATGTGCGCCGAGGATTTTTCCCGTCGATTAAAAATGACAGAGATATTAATGTTTTTACAAAATTCTCCATTATCTCTGCTGCCCCCGCTGGCGGCAGGGGGGAGGGACTGTAAAACCAGGAAGTGGTGTGCCACACAGTCTCTTCAAGATGGAGGAAGGCAGAGGGTCACGTTTCTCTGAGTTGTGAATAACACTGAACACATGTCTACTCAAATGAAAGTGCCCTTAATGGTTCTAAAATGCTTGCAGAATGTGTCTATTAGTTCTAAAGCTTGCAAAAAGTGTCTCTATTGGTTCTAAAGCTTGCAAAAAATGTCTATTGGTTCTAAAGCTTGCAAAAAAATGTCTATTGGTTCTAAAGCTTGCAAAAAATGTATCTATTGGTTTAAAGCCTGCAAAAATATGTCTATTGGTTCTAAAGCTTGCAAACAATATGTCTATTGGTTCTAAAGCTGGCAAATTGGTTCTAAAGCTGGCAAAAAAATGTCTATTGGTTCTAAAGCTTGCAAAATACATGTCTATTGGTTCTAAAGCTTGCAAAAAAATGTCTATTGGTTCTAAAGCTTGCAAAAAAATGTCTATTGGTTCTAAAGCTTGCAAAAATGTTTATTGGTTCTAAAGCTAGCAAAAAAATGTCTATTAGTTCTAAAGCTTGCAAAAAAATGTCTATTGGTTCTAAAATGATTCAAACTAGCGCTCCAGAAAGCGCACCCCCCCTCCCCTCCCTTCCCCTCCCCTGCCCTGGTTGGCTTGGCTTGGGTGTGTCTTGAAATTGAAAGGCACTACTTACTGCAAATGGTGGCATGAAGTTGAAAGGCACTACTTACCGCAAATGGTGGCTTGGGAGCTTTGGCTTGAAGTTGAAAGGCACTACTTACTGCAAATGGTGGCTTGGGTGTGGCTTGGGTGTGGCTTGAAGTTGAAAGACACCACTTACTGCCAATGGTGGCATGAAGTTGAAAGGCACTACTTACTGCAAATGGTGGATTGGTTGCTTTGGCTTGAAGTTGAAAGGCACTACTTACTGCAAATGGTGGCTTGGGAGCTTTGGCTTGAAGTTGAAAGGCACTATTACTGCAAATTGTGGCTTGGGAGATTTGGCTTGAAGTTGAAAGCACTATTACTGCAAATGGTGGCTTGGTTGCTTTACCTTGACGTTGAAAGGCACTACTTACTGTAAATGGTGGCTTGGGTGTGGCTTGAAGTTGAAAGGCACTACTTACTGCAAATGGTGGCTTGGGTGTGGCTTGAAGTTGAAAGGCACTACTTACTGCAAATGGGGGGCGTGGATGCATTGGCTTGAAGTTGAAAGGCACTACTTACTGCAAATGGTGGCATGAAGTTGAAAGGCAGTACTTACTGCAAATGGTGGCTTGGGTGCAATGGCTTGAAGTTGAAAGGCATTACTTACTGCAAATGGTGGCATGAAATTGAAAGGCACTACTTACTGCGAATGGTGGCTTGGGAGCTTTGAAGTTGAAAGGCACTATTTCCTGTAAATAATGGTTTGGGTGTGGCTTGGGTGTGGCTTGAAGTTGAAACACACCACTTACTGCAAATGGTGGCATGAAGTTGAAAGGCACTAATTACTGCACATGGTGGCTTGGGAGCTTTGACTTGAAGTTGAAAGGCACTACTTACTGCAAATGGAGGCTTGGGAGCTTTGGCTTGAAGTTGAAAGGCACTATTACTGCGGAAGTGGCGGCGCTGGAATGGAGGGTTATGGTCTGAGTGCAGGTAGATGGGACTAGGGGAGAATACGTGTTCGGCACGGACTAGAAGGGCCAAATTGTCCTGTTTCCGTGCTGTAATTGTTATATGGTTATCTGGTTATATACCGGAGGTGGCGGCGCTGTGAAACGGCTGCGGCTCGCCTGCAGTCTTCTGTTTTTACTTTTTTTGTGTTGTTTTTTTTGTCTAGTTCAGTTAAACTTTTGGTTATTAGGTGGTGTTATGTGTGTGGGGGGGGCTGAAACAGGGCTTTCTGTCTCTCCCTTCGGGGGAATGCGACTTTTTTGTCGTATCTCCCTTCTCTTCCCCCGCCTGAGCTGAGGCCCAATGGCGGAGCTGGCGGCCTGCAACCTGCGACCGACCTCGAGGCTCCGGAGGTAGAGCCAGCCAGGACTTACCAACGCGAGGCTGGCCGTCTTCGAGCTGCGGCAACGTTCGGGCAGCGGCACGACTCGGCGCTCCGGTGAGGGCGGACGGCGCTGGGCTGAGACACTCCTGTGTGGGCGGCCCGGCTACAGGCTGGAAGGCACTCCCGTGTGGGTGGCCTGGTCCCGGCTGGAAGGCGCTCCCGTGTGGGCGGCCCGGCTCTCGGCTGGAATGCACTCCCGTGTGGGCGGCGTGGTGCGGGGCTGAGACGCTCCCGTGTGGGCGGCCCGGTGCGGGGCTGAGAAGCTCTCGTGTGGGCGGCCCGGTGCGGGGCGGAGACAGTGCTCCGGTGGCTGAGGCGGCGTTATGGCGGCGGCGACCTGAATCCGCGGCTCGGCCGCAGGCCAGTGGACGACATCGTCGGGAGCTCGCGGGTCACAGGCTGGTGCCTGTTTTCCGGAGCTCCCGTGGCAACAGCTGCGTCTGCTGGACTGGAGGGCTGCAGCTTCGACCACTCCCGGGCCGCGGAGCTTGAACCGCGGGACTGACTTACCATCGCCCGGTGGGGTGTCGCCTCAGCGCAGATGGAGAAGAGGAGGGAAGAGACAGTAACTCTAAGACTTTTGACTCCATCCCAGTGAGGAGGTGCTTGGTGAACTCACTGTGGTGGATGTTAATTTGTGTTTATTGTGTGTTGTTATTATTACATGTATGGCTGCAGGCAACAGCATTTCGTTCAGACCAAAAGGTCTGAATGACAAATAAAGGATTCAATTCAATTCAATTGTTTGCTTTGGCTTGAAGTTGAAAGGCACTAATTACTGCAAATGGTGGCTTGGGTGTGGCTTGGGTGTGGCTTGAAGTTGAAAGGCACTACTTACTGCAAATGGTGGCTTGGGTTCTTTGGCTTGAAGTTGAAAGGCACTACTTACTGCAAATTGTAGCTTGGGTGCTTTGGCATTAAGTTGAAAGGCACTGCAAATGGCGGCATGAAGTTGAAAGGCACTATTACTGCAAATGGTGGCTTGGGAGCTTTGACTTGAAGTTGAAAGGCACCTCTTACTGCTAATGGTAGCTTGGGTGTGGCTTGGGTGCGGTTTGAAGTTGAAAGCCACTACTTACTGCAAACGGTGGCTTGGATGCAATGGCTTGAAGTTAAAAGGCATTACTTACTGCAAATGGCGGCTTGGGTGCATTGGCTTGAAGTTGAAAGGCACCACTTACTGCAAATGGTAGCATGAAGTTGAAAGGCCATACTTACTGCAAATGGTGGCTTGGGTGCTTTGGCTTGAAGTTAAAAGGCACTACTGTAAATACACTTACTTCCTGTTTGCACTGTACATTGATTTTAGATAAAACGCTACCACTTGCCGCTGTGATTTTTGGCCATCTTACTCAGTCCCCCTCCGCTGAGCAGGTGCAGAGAATTCTTCCCATCAATGAAAAATAAAAATGTTATTAGTTTATTTTTAAATGTTGAGAATCTCTCTCCAGTCAATCACTCCATGAGCCACACCCGGAAATGTGGATGTGGCTCAGTCTCTGCAAGATGGAGGAGGGAGAGGTCACGACTCGCTGTCTTTAGTGGCTTTGCACCCTACTTCAAATGGTAAGAAACTGCACTTGAATTTGGTGGCCTTATACCCTGCTTGAAATAGAATTTCAAGGATTAGCCGTGAGTCAACTACCAGCCCACCAGCCGTGAGTGAGTGAGTTGCCAGCACAACAGGCTTGATTGACAGATGCCAGCCCAAGAATCCATTTGGCGCACAATTTGCATACTAGCCCTCTGGAAACCAGTCCATTCAGCCCACGACACCCATACTAGCGCTCCAGAAAGCCCCCCCCCCCTCCCCAACTGGCCACCAATATTAGAATTGGTGGAGAGGTGGAATATTGCGTTGGATGACCAGCCCTCCTGTGTGATGCTGGGACCCAACGGGTCCCACTTAGTCCAGTAAATTATAAAATTTGGTTGAATATGTCTGGGTATTTGCAGATAGAATTCTGCACAGTGTTGCATGAGTTATTGTCTAACTCAACAGTCTATTGGGACTACGGTCCGGTTAAGAACAATGGCCATTTATGCAAGTTAGCATCATGATATTAATAACCCATGTTTTTTCCTACCATTAATAGTTTATCTGTTTAAGTGTTTCACACACAGATTGGGTTACTGCATGAAACCACAGAGCTTTGAAGTCTTCATGTAGTCACTTACGTGACTTCGAAATAAAATAGGAAGATTAAACGAGAACTTAAAGTTTTAAGTTTGATCTTTATTTTATGAGGAGTTGAAGTGAGGGATTACGTGCCCTCCACTCCCAACCCTACTTATCATAAAGATCATTCGGTAGTTCTAAACTCGTTAATCCTTCTATAGTTTAGGTCAGCAACTGGTCTGTGGATTCATACAGCTGCTCTGAAGATTGACGCGCATTCGGGCTGGTGGGCTCTTCACGTAATCCCTCACAACAACTTCTCATAAAATAAAGATCAAACTTCAAACAGTAAGTTCTCGTTTAATCTTTCTATATTGAAATGAATAATTAAAATTATTCATATGGCGGAGAACATATAATAGCTCTAAAACCTACCTTAATTTTGCAATCTCACTAAAGATTATCCCCCTTTCCCTCTCCCCTCCCCCATCTCCCTCCCCCCTCTCTTCCCCTCTCTCTCTCCCCCTCTCACATTCCCCCCTTTTCTGGTGGGGGGGGCGACGATGAAGGTGGCGTGGGCCCAGCGGGGGTGGCGTGAGTCCAGTAGGGTTGGCGTGGGCCCAGCGGGAGTCAGCAGGGGTGGCGTGTGTCCAGCGAGGGTGGCGTGGGGTCAGCGGGGAAGGTGTGGGCCCAGCGGAGGTCAGCGGGGTGGGAGTGTGCCCAGCAGCGGTCAGCGGGGTTGGCGTGGAACCAGCGGGTATCAGCGGGGTTGGCGTGGGCCAAGCGGAGGTCACGTGGGGGTGGCGTGGGCCCAGCGGGGGTGGTGTGGGTCAGCAGGGGTGGTGTGGGCCCATCAGGGGTCAGCGGGATTGGCTTGGGCTCAGTGGGGATCAGTAGGGATGGCGTGGGCCCAGCGGGAGTTAGCGGAGGTGGCGTGGTTGGCGTGGGCCCAGCGGAGGTCAGCAGGGGTGGCGTGGGCCCAGCGGGAGTCAGCAGGGTTGGTGTGGGCCCAGCAGGGGTCGGCGGGGGTGGCGTGGGCCCAGCGGGGGTCAGCAGGGGTGTCGTGGGCGGAAGATGGTTTGGGACCCGGCGGCGGGGGGAGGTGAGGGGATCCGGCCCCGCAACAGCAGCATCTGGTGTTGGGGTTACAGCCGCTCCTGCCAGTCTCCTCGTTGCCAGGCTGGCAGACACCGCACCATCCCCCCCCCCCCCCCCCCGCCCTCTCGGGCCCGGAGAAATGGTTTACTAAATCATCCCACGGGCTGGATTAGACACCCCCTCACAGACTCCCCCTCACAGACTCCCCCTCACAGACTCCCCCTCACAGACCCCCCCTCGCAGACTCCCCCTCCTGCAACGCAATATTCCACTACTTACCTGGAGTACACATGAGGCATCAAGCTGAATGGGTCCAGTAGAAATGGCAGTCTGATCCTGCCCGGGCCCACTGTGCACGCGCAGAGAGACGGTGTCATTTTGCGTAGCTTCCCCAAATGCGCGGGCTCGGATGGTCGCATTTTTTTCTCCCAAATCATCCAGCGGACCGGAACCAGAATTTCGGGCAATTTCCAAAAAAAAAAATTATCGGGATTTTTTCTTACTCTGGGGAATAAAACGGGGGTGCGGTCGCACCCAACGCACCCCACCTTCGGACGGCCATGCTTGAAATGTGCCAATAAATATCAAACTGAGTTGTGCCATTGGACCCAACAATGAGCTCTTCTCATTCATTATTTGGGATACTGAAAACTAATAAAACCATCAGTTAAAGCCACAAAAAACAAACACAAAGCCAAAAGCAATACAACATAGGAACGGCTCCCATCACTGGTCTCCAAAAACCTAGCCCTTACTTCTGGTTTCTCAGGAAATTAAAATTGTTTACTACGCTTACTTATCAGCTGATTATTACATTCCCAGCCACTGCGCAAAACATCAAACAACTTCTGGAGTGCCTGGCAGAATACGGCCAACTAGAGGTTACACCATAACATTGAGGTAGCGGTAAAATGATCCCATATGTTTAAGAGGAAATATTTTTGTTCAAATTATCAATCATTACTATTGAGGAATATGGTGTTCCCACCCCTTACTTTCAGTAGGCCAAACATCATCCTTCTTTTTTTCCAGAGATACTGCCTGACCTGCTGAGTTACTCCAGCACTATGTGTCTATCATTGGTAACAACCAGGATCTGCAATTACTTGTTTCTACATTTTGTCTACTTAGTTTAGTTTAGAGATACACCCAGAAACAGTCCCTTTGGCCCATCGGGTCCACACCGACCAGCGATCCCTGCACATTAACTACCCTACACACACTAGGGACCATTTTACATTTGCACCAAGCCAATTAACCTGCAAACCTGTAAGTCATTGGAGTGTGGCAGGAAACCGTGCATCTCGAAGATACCCCATGTGGTCAGGGGGAGAATGTACAAACTCCATACAGACAGCACCTCTAGTCACGGCAGAACCTGGGTGTCTGGTGCTGTAAGGCTGAAACTCTACCGCTGCGCCACCGTGCCATGAACTGGTTTGTTTAGCTCTCTGCTGGGCCAATTGAGTCAAAGCAAACTCATTTGACTTTTGTGTTAGATTAGTTGGAACAGTAAACAACACAATTCTACTCTCATCTGGAAAGTTCTGCTATATTAAAAAATTAATTCCCAGCTACAATTTTTTTGGAGTGAAAGCTTGATGCTTATTGAATTTTTCACCTTATCATTAAATTTGTAAATGTGAATAGTTATCAATTATTCAATCTGGCTTTACATTTACAGTGTTTCGAATATATATGGCCCAATTAAAATAAAATTTGCAAAGTTTAATTTAATTGACATTCAAATTCCAAATTGGTAAATTGTGACATCTACATTACTAAAAGTCTGTTCTTGACCGGTTTTGGCCATCTGTGCTGCGATGTCCGAGAGAACGCCGCCACCTACAGCCGTCATTTTTGGCCACCTCGCTCAGAGCCCCCCTCCGCCGCATGTGTGCCGAGGATTTTTCCCGTCGATTAAAAATGACAGAGATATTAACGTTTTAACGAAATTCCCCATTCTCTCTGTTGCCCCCGCTGGCGGCAGGGGGGAGGGACTATAAAACGAGGAAGTGGTGTGCCACACAGTCTCTTCAAGATGGAGGAAGGCAGAGGGTCACGTTTCTCTGAGCTATGAATAACACTGAACACATGTCTACTCAAATGTAAGTGCCCTTAGTGGTTCTAAAATGCTTGCAGAATGTGTCTATTGGTTCTAAAGCTTGCATAAAAAGTATCTATTGGTTCTAAAGCTTGCAAAAAAATGTCTATTGGTTCAAAAGCTTGCAAAAAGTGTCTCTATTGGTTCTAAAGCTTGCAAAAAAATGTCTATTGGTTCTAAAGCTTGCAAAAAAGTGTCTCTATTGGTTCTAAAGCTTGCAAAAAGTGTCTCTATTGGTTCTAAAGCTTGCAAAAATTGTCTCTATTGGTTCTAAAGCTTGCAAAATTTGTCTCTATTTGTTCTAAAGCTTGCAAAAACATGTCAATTGGTTCTAAAGCTTGCAAAAAATGTCTTGGTTCTAAAGATTGCAAAAAGTGTCTCTATTGGTTCTCAAGCTTGCAAAAAATGTCTATTGGTTCTAAAGCTTGCAAAAAAAATGTCTATTGGTTCTAAAGCTTGCAAAAAAATGTCTGTTGGTTCTAAAGCTTGCAAAAAAATGTCTGTTGGTTCTAAAGCTTGCAAAAAAGTCTATTGGTTCTAAAGCTTGCAAAAAGTGTCTTTATTGGTTCTAAAGCTTGCAAAAATGTCTATTGATTCTAAAGCTTGCAAAAAATGTCTATTGGTTCTAAAGCTTGCAAAAAAATGTCTACTGGTTCTAAAGCTTGCAATAAAATGTCTATTGGTTCTAAAGCTTGCAAAAAAAATGTCTATTGGTTCTAAAGCTTGCAAAAAAGTGTCTCTATTGGTTCTAAAGCTTGCAAAAAGTGTCTACTGGTTCTAAAGCTTACAAAAAAATGTCTATTGGTTCTAAAGCTTGCAAAAAGTGTCTCTATTGGTTCTAAAGCTTGCAAATAAATGTCTATTGGTTCTAAATTTTGCAAACATATGTCTATTGGTTCTAAAATTGCAAAAATATGTCTATTGGTTCTAAAGCTGGCAAAAAATATGTCTATTGGTTCTAAAGCTTGCAAAAAAAGCCTATTGGTTCTAAAATAGTTCATACTAGCGCTCCAGAAAGCCCCCGCTGGTTGGCTTGGCTTGGGTGTGTCTTGAAATTGAAAGGCACTACTTACTGCAAATGGTGGCATGAAGTTGAAAGGCACTATTACTGCAAATGGTGGCTTGGTTGCATTTGGTTTGAAGTTGAAAGGCACTACTTACTGCAAATGGTGGCTTGATTGCTTTGGCTTAGTTGAAAGGCACTACTCACGGCAAATGGTGGCTTGGGTGTGGCTTGAAGTTGAAAGTCACCACTTACTGCAAATGGTGGCATAAAGTTGAAAGGCACTACTTACTGCAAATGGTGGATTGGTTGCTTTGGCTTGAAGTTGAAAGGCACTACTTACTGCAAATGGTGGCATGGGGGCTTTGGCTTGAAGCTGAAAGGCACTATTACTGCAAATGGTGGCTTGGTTGCTTTGGCTTGAAGTTGAAAGGCACTACTTACTGCAAATGGTGGCTTGGTTGCTATGGCTTGAAGTTGAAAGGCGCTACTTACTGCAAATGGAGGGCGTGGGTGCATTGGCTTGAAGTTGAAAGGCACTACTTACTGCAAATTGTGGCTTGAAGTTGAAAGGCACTACTTACTGCAAACGGTGGCATGAAGTTGAAAGGCACTAACTGCAAATGGTGGCTTGGGTGCTTTGGCTTGCAGTTGAAAGGCAGTATTTACTGCAAATGGTGGCCTGGGTGCAATGGCTTGAAGTTGAAAGGCATTACTTACTGCAAACGGTGGCATGAAGTTGAAAGGCACTATTACTGCAAATGATGGCTTGGTTGCTTCGGCTTGAAGTTGAAAGGCACTACTTACTGCAAATGGTGGCTTGGGAGCTTTGAAGTTGAAAGGCACTACTTCCTGCAAATGATGGCTTGGGTGTGGCTTGAAGTTGAAAGGCACTACTTACTGCAAATGGTAGCTTGGGTGTGGCTTGGGTGTGGCTTGAAGTTGAAAGACACCACTTACTGCAAATGGTGGCATGAAGTTGAAAGGCACTACTTACTGCAAATGGTGGCTTGGTTGCTTTGGCTTGAAGTTGAAACGCACTACTTACTGCAAATGGTGGCTTGGGAGCTATGACTTGAAGTTGAAAGGCACTACTTACTGCAAATCATGGCTTGGGTGTGGCTTGGGTGTGGCTTGAAGTTGAAAGGCACTACTTACTGCAAATGGTGGCTTGGGAGCTATGACTTGAAGTTGAAAGGCACTACTTACTGCAAATCATGGCTTGGGTGTGGCTTGGGTGTGGCTTGATGTTGAAAGGCACTACTTACTGCAAATGGTGGCTTGGTTGCTTTGGCTTGAAGTTGAAAGGCACTACTTACTGCAAATGGTGGCTTGGGAGCTATGACTTGAAGTTGAAAGGCACTACTTACTGCAAATCATGGCTTGGGTGTGGCTTGGGTGTGGCTTGATGTTGAAAGGCACTACTTACTGCAGATGGTGGCTTGGGTGCAATGGCTTGAAGTTAAAATGCATTACTTACTGCAAATGGGGGTGTGGGTGCATTGGCTTGAAGTTGAATGGCACTACTTACTGCAAATTGTGGCTTGAAGTTGAAAGGCACTACTTACTGCAAATGGTGGCTTGGAAGCATTGGGTTGAAGTTGAAAGGCACTACTTACTGCAAATGGTGGCTTGGTTGCTTTGGCTTGAAGTTGAAAGGCACTACTTACTGCAAATGGTGGCTTGGGAGCTTTGGCTTGAAGTTGAAAAGGCACTACTTACTGCAAATGGTGGCTTGGGTGCTTTGGCTTGAAGTTGAAAGGCACTACTTACTGCAAATGGTGGCATGAGGTTGACAGGCACTACTTACTGCAGATGGTGGCTTGGGTGCATTGGCTTGAAGTTGAAAGGCACTATTTACTGCTAATGGTAGCATGATGTTGAAATGCACTATTACTGCAAATGGTGGCTTGGTTGCTTTGGCTTGAAGTTGAAAGGCACTACTTACTGCAAATGGTGGCTTGGGAGCTTTGACTTGAAGTTGAAAGGCACCTCTTGCTGCTAATGGTGGCTTGGGTGTGGTTTGAAGTTGAAAGGCACTACTTACTGCAAATGGTGGCTTGGATGCAATGGCTTGAAGTTAAAAGGCATTACTTACTGCAAATGGTGGCTTGGGTGCATTAGCTTGAAGTTGAAAGGCACCACTTACTGCAAATGGTGGCATGAAGTTGAAATGCACTACTTACTGCAAATGGTGGCTAGGGTGCTTTGGCTTGAAGTTAAAAGGCACTACTGTAAATGCACTTACTTCCTGTTTGCACTGTATATTGATTTTAGATAAAACGCTACCACTTACGGCTGTGATTTTTGGCCATCTTACTCAGTCCCCCTCCGCTGAGCAGGTGCAGAGAATTCTTCCCATCAATGAAAAATAAAAGTGTTATTAGTTTTTTTTTAAATGTTGAGAATCTCTCTCCTGTCAATCACTCCATGAAAGCCACACCTTTTCCGGTGGGGGGGGGAGGGGTTATAAAACCCGGAAATGTGGGTGTGGCTCAGTCTCTGCAAGATGGAGGAGGGAGAGGTCACGACTCACTGTCTTTAATGGCTTTACACCCTACTTCAAATGGTATGAAACTGCACTTGAATTTGGTGGCCTTGCACCCTGCTAGAAGTGGTAAGAAACTGCACTTGAATTTGGTGGCCTTATAACCTGCTTGAAATAGAATTTCAAGGATTAGCTGTGAGTCAACTACCAGCCCACCAGCCGTGAGTGAGTGAGTTGCCAGCACAACAGGCTTGATTGACTGAGACGCCAGCCCAAGGATCCATTTGGTGCACAATTTGCATACTAGCCCTCTGGAAACCAGTCCCTTCAGCCCACAACACCCATACTAGTGCTCCAGAAAGCCCCCCCCCCCCCCCCCCGCCCAACTGGCCACCAATATTAGAATTGGTGGAAAGGTAGAATATTGCGTTGGATGACCAGCCCTCCTGTGTGATGCTGGGACCCAACGGGTCCCACTTAGTCTAGTATTTATTAAAAGTGACACTTAATAGTAAAACAAATGAAATATTGAAGAGACTATTGTAATATAGAGTGTGATAAAAAACATACTCATATTATAGAGTAGCAAATTTGTATATAATTGCTTCAGGTACCATAGTTTTGATTGGAAACAAACTTCAGTTGACACCCAATTACCACTGAGGTTTTCGAGAAATGGCCTGACTGATTATTGCAATCCATCTCTCATCTCTGAAGATAGACACAAAGTGCTGGAGTAACTCAGCGGGCCAGACAGCATCTCTGGGGAAAAAGGATGGGTGACTTTTCGGGATGGAACCCTTCTTCAGACTAAAAGTAAGGGGGAGGGAACTGGAGATAGGAAAAGGCCAGAACAAATCTGGGCCATCAACAGATGACCATGGAAGGGTGGAGCCCATAATGGCAAATTGTTGGCTGGGGAAGAGATGATATCAAAGAGATAATGGATGTGAACAGTGGAACTAGTAAGACAACTACGGTGGGGGGAGGGGGGGTGGAGTGGCTGAGGGTTTGCGGGGGGGGGGGGGGGGGGAGGAGCAGGAATGCAACGATTACTTGAAATTAGAAAAATCAATGTTCATAATGCTGGGTTGTAAGCTGCCCAAGTGAAATATGACGTGCTGTTCCTCCAATTTGCATGTGGCCTCACTATAACAATGGAAGAGGCTCAGAATAAGAAAGGTCAGTATGGGAATGGGAAGGCAAGTTAAAATGTTTGGCAAATTAGGAGATCACGTAGGCCAAGACGACTGAGTGTACGTCTCTGAAGTGTCCCCAATCAATGTCACATTTTAGTGGATATTCATCTGGCGACTGTACCTTGACATGGTAGGATGCATTGTATGTTTGACAGGCATTCAAGCAGAATTACAACTCTTTATATGACTGCAGATATCAAACAAATCAGATGATAGAAATTATCTAAAGCTATTCACTGGACCAGCTAATGGGATTTTGAGACACAATTTAAAAACCTATGCATGAAAAAAAATCCCTCTAATTACAGGAAACAGTCCATAACTCAGTAGAATCAATGCGTCAGCTGATGGAATCTCTCAGCTTGTATATTTCGTACATCTGGGTTAGTATTCATTCAAACCTAGGCTGTCCATGCTCAAACTGAGTCCAAGTTTCATTTGGCCATTTACCTGTGCTCGATTACCAACTTCCTTACTGACTGGACCTCAGTATCAGAATCCCCACCCTTCTTTGCAACGCACCTATGGCCTCAACCCATAAATCTTTGAATTGCATACTCTGCCTGCCGGCTTGTATTCGCCACCACACATACTGGTGCTTTCAAAGTCATGGACGAAAACATTAAAATTGCTCTCTGAAATTCACCACTTCGTACAAATCAGTGAATATGCTCCTAGAGGTCATCTCATTTGATCTTCATATGAATATATCTTTGTGCCTCAAGATATTTCATTAAGGTAGTCATATTTTACAGACTTTTGAAAATGAGTCAACTTTGGAGAATTTTGCTGCAAGAAAAACAATGCTCCAACTGAAATCATATTGTTTGTTCTGAACGGAAAACAGCAAAGGAATGGGCTGCCTCACAGCTAGACATGCAAGAGTCTCAAACTGATGACGGATCTGGACTTCAGACAATTTTACTACATCAATCAATTTTCGGTCCATTCATTAAGGTTTTATCACCACTTCCTCACCAGATCCTGTCATGACCAGAAACTCAGTTTAGGACCTGGATCTTAACTCAATGTCTTTTTGTAGAGCCTTTTATTTTTCTTAGCCGTGGGTTACATAGTGGACCCAAATAGATCAATCAGTTATTTACAGCTTCCTATATGCCTGTGAATACAATTATTAGCCCAAAGCTTCCGATTATCATTCCTAAATACAGCATGGATCATGCTTGCACAAAAGGACAACCTGCTTGAACTCATCATTCTGATTATCACAGCATTTACAGTATACATTATGGAGCCTTCACATGGCACTGCTGACACAGTGCAGACACTAAGTGTGTCTGTGCATGAAAGATAACTGGCCTTGCTGGATTATGTGAGGTCAGCTCATTTCCATTGATTTCTGGATCTCAGTATGTGTCATTGATAATGCAAATGTGCAAATTAGACACAAAATGCAAGCCCCTAATGATGGCTACAGGGTAGTCATTCAATAATGGAAGTTTATGTTTCTCTCTCGTGCTCTATGCAGGGAAGCTGCTTTCACAGATCTGGGAATGGCAAAGTATTTTAACTTAATCCTGCAGCATTTGTTCTGATTAGGCTCTAGAGTGCATCTTCACAGCCACTGAAGTCACAAATGGTACCCTCTGTTTCTGTGACTACTGTGTATCCTCTCTTCTCAACTCTGTCTCAGGCCTTCAGAATGGTTATTAGATCAGCATCCTCCTGCACCTCTCCTCTGTCAGCATTTTCTACGGATATTCTTTACCTAGTTCTATTTTGATTTATTCAACCAAAGCCAAAGAATTGCCTGTAAAATGTTATTTTCTTATTTCCATGTGATTACATCCTTACAGACCAATTCTTGCCTTCTACCCATTTCTCATCTGTAAAGAAGGCCTTTACTAACCTCATTTGAAAACACCTTTCTTCATTTACTTTGTTAACACCCACTGCTCCCTCATTAGAACTATTCTTAATCTCTCGAATTAATCACACATGCTTCTTTTGGATTAGTAGAAATATTCCCCAAATGAATTTTGGGTGGATCAAAACATGTCTTGTTATTAGCAGTTCCCTCGCTCCCAATTCCACCTCTTTACAGA
The DNA here is from genome assembly GCF_010909765.2 of Amblyraja radiata. NCBI lineage: Eukaryota > Metazoa > Chordata > Chondrichthyes > Rajiformes > Rajidae > Amblyraja > Amblyraja radiata. The sequence continues at coordinate 22,315,591 of NC_045966.1, forward strand.
TCTTGAAGACTCCACTGGATGGCTTTAATGCTGCCTCCACATTGGGCAGTGTAGAATTTCCATGAGTATTTCCTTCTTTCACCTTTATAGCTTAAATGTTTGGCTCCACCTTATCCTTTTTATTTGTGTTTTTGCAGATTCAAGTTATCTAATAGTCTCTGGGCTAATCTCCTGTGTTGTATCCTATGAACTGAAATCTATGCAAGACCTTGCAATGTTTTTTTCTAACTTTGCTCATAT